>NC_086254.1:20102133-20219133 GCF_021018805.1 Prinia subflava
TTCATCCCTGTTTTAAGCCTGGACCTCTGTGGGGCTGTTAGAAATTTTATTCATCCAATTGTTCTTCACACAGTGATGGACCTTCCCTCTTGTGTAAAAGTGGTGAAATTTGGCAGCAGGGGCAGAAGGCTTCAGGAATGGGCTCTGGGACAACATTCCAGCAGCTCCCACCACTTCAGACAGAGTCAGCTCCATCTGTCTCCAAAAATACCCATACAGGATGCCTATAGCTGTTTTATCCTGTATTTTAAGAAGCAGAATCTGGGTAGAGAAAACACCAGTGTTTAGAGAGACTTGGTGCCCCTCTCACAGACATACATGATAGCACTGGTGTAGAGAGGAGATCTACTAGCAAGGACTGAGCCTAAGGGGGACAATGTTCCCAATTGTGCATCTTTGGCCCAGAGTTGATTTGGCCTCCTCTATGGAGTGAGGTAAGGAAATAAATTTACTCTTTGCCTTTCCAACATAATTTTGTGGGTTGTTCCAGCTGCCCAGCAAGTGTCAACTGAAAAATGTGGAATGAAAGAGAACTTAAACTATTTTTTGTTTCCAACACTCTCTCCACCCCAAAGAACACATGCAAGAATGGCACCCACCAAAAGAAGTGGCTCAAAGTCCAGAGCAACCTTGCCTCAAACACTTCCAGGAATGAGAAATCTCAATGTCTCCAGGCAACTTCTTCCAGTGCCTCATCACTCTCCCTGTCAGGGAAGTATTTGTCAGCCCCAAGGGAAAGGGCACAAGGAAAATCCACAGCACAGAGTCACACTCTCTGCTTTTCCACCATACTCCTGAGGAGACCGGAAGGGTTGTCCCAGAATGAAGGAGAAATCACAGGCCCAGGTTGGAATGCAAAACAACTTTATTGAGTGTAAAGAAGAAAAGCGGATACGTCAGAGACAGCAACAGCAGAAATCACAAAGATGCAGTGGGGGTGTCCATCTGCCTGGCCTGCATATAGAGAGAGGAAGGGACGGGGGGCAGACGGTGCCACGAGGCTGGCATTGGGTGGTGGTGACAGGAAAGGAACGGAAGAGAGAAAAGAGAGCAGAAGAAGGAACTAATAGCAAAAAAGTCTAAATTCAATGTCCCAAAATTCTGTCTTCATTCCAGCACCATGTTCTGAGGTCTTGGAAGTTCTTGGCCAAGGATGTTGGCCTCAGCATCTTTAGCAGGGACGACAACATCTGCTGCCATAGCAGTTGGTGATGCAGGAGATGTCAAAGCCCCCAGAGCTGATGGGCACTCCTCCACAGCTGAGGATGTTGCCAACAGCAGCAGAGGTGGAGGATCCCACGGCGGTGTTCTGTGGGAAGGAGCTGAGGACGGGGCCGGGCAGGGTCACCAGCACAGCAGGCGGCTCAATGACGACGTGGGAGCTCTGGCACTGCCTGACACAGCACTCATTGCAGCTGCTGGCCAGCGGGCAGGGGCCGCAGGGCTGGCAGCAAGGGTCACAGGGACGGCAGCAGGACATGGCTCGGGGTCACAGGTGCACCTGGCACAGAGGGCAGGGACAAGCAGAAAGTGAGGACACCTCAGGAAGCAGCACTGCACCCAAACCCCCTGCAGCCAAGGCACCTCCTGGCCCCCATTGCACTGCCCAGCTCCAAGGCCAGGAGCCACCTCAGCCAAGTGCCAGCCTCTCTCTGTCTGCACAACACCTGCTCTCCCCTGCCCTCTCCCAGCAGAAGCACCTCCCAGCCCTGTGCTACCACAGCCCCTCTCAGCTGAGACCTCCAGCCAGGCAAGAGCTGCTCTTGATGCAGCAGCAGCAGCAGAGGCTTCGCACTCACCTGATTCCTGACGAGGAGGAGGTGAGAGAAGTGGATGAGGGAGCAGAGACTTGGGCTGCCTTTTATAGCAGTGCTGCCCTGCCTCAGGCCCAGAGGCACCTTCTTGGAAGTCATAATTTTGTGACCAGCTCACATAAAATGTGAGCCATGCCATCTAATGGTAGGGGCTGTGTCCTGGTTTCCTGCACTGCTGCCTTTTCATTTCCTGTCCAACTCCATGTGCCTTCCTATCGGAAGTCTTCAGTAAATGCTGGGACGAAAGGCCCAAATATTTCCATGATATAAACATTTCACCTCAGGCAGAATGCTCAGATGGTGGTATCCTATGTGTCAGTTGATGAGAACCTGTGTCATGTCTCTGTGGGATTTTGTGCTAAAAATGTCAGGGAATGTACACTGCTCTCATTCCTGCATGAGAAGGACTGCCATGTGAGGAGATATTAAGAATCCTTTTCTGGTTTTCTCCCTGACTGTGTGACAATCAGACATTGCTGCACAGACCCCATTGCTACACAAACCTTGTTCTCAGGAAAATTCACTTGGTCTCATTTACCTCATCTTCTTACTGTGCAGTCTCTGTCATCTGTGAACACCAGCAGTGTATCTCTGACCTGGTCCTTCCCCAGTATACCTGCATCCTCTCCTGTCAGAGTTTCTCCCAACATATCCTCAGCAGGGTTCAGAGTTGCTGGTATTTTTATGGCCTTCTGTGAATATAAAGAATTTTGCTCAGCTCATGCATGAGCATACATGAGTCAGTCTGTGTGTATGTTCATGTGTGTGTGAACCTCATCATGAGGTCATGGGAAGATTCTCTCAGTTGTCGTCCCCCCCATCCCCCCCATTGGTTTGTCCTTCAGCACCACAGAGTAGGCAGGTATCTTTGTGAGAAGAAGCCAATAGACAACTGAATGATGCTTACAGAGAAGTACCCGCAGAACTGAAATGTAGCCTCTGCTCCCTTCATCCTCAATTTCTTGATTTATGTTCAGGAAAAAAGGCCAAGAATATCTTCCCACCTTTGCAGATTTTTATTCCTTAACAGAAAATTGAAGAAAGAGTTAATAGCTTTGTCTCGGTTTGAAAGACCGAGGTGTCTGCCAAGGAAGGCGGGAACCTCTGTTGGAATAGAAAATGTGAGCCCCTGCCCCTTCCCTCCAAATTATTATAACTTTGAAATTAAGGGGCTTTCAAGCTAGGACACAGGAAAAGGAATAGCAGTTCTTTACCAGTATGTATGTTTCTAACAAGACAATAAAACAACAACAGCAGCAAACAACAAACAAAAGAACCTAGAAAACGCAGAAAGTATTTTCCTCCACTGTCAATAATTCCCCCTTTGGTGCAGTTCCGGTCACAGCCAGCAGGGGGCGCTGGTGGCTCCCGGCCGGGCAGGGCGGGTGCGCTGATTGCCCCGAGCCTGCAGGGGGCGCTGTGGCGCGGGCTCGGCTTTGTCTCTGCGTGTGGGTAATGGCGGGTGGGCCGGCAGGAGAGATGGAGAAGGGGCTCCCTTTAAAAATACACAGGAGCAGCCAGTCCCGGTGCCCCTCTGTGTAGTGATATGGGCTGTAGCAGGAACCTCAGAAGCAGCAAGCTGGAACAGCAGGGATGAGCAGATCCTGGAGCGTTAGATGAAATGTGCCAGAGACTCTGCTGCTGTAGTTGTGGGGTGTCCCAGCAGGCAGTGGGTGCAGGGTTTCAATGCATTGAAGAACCTGGAGCACTGACAGAGAAATGGCAGGGCTGGGCAGCAGCAGCCCAGCTTCCAAACATGGCAGAGAGAGGCTCCCTTGAAGGGGAGAAGGGCTTGGACATCCTGGGGCTTCCTCTGAGGCACCCAAGCAGACGGTGGAGGGTCCCCCGTTTGGTGAGGTAGGGTGTTGCTAAGGTCCCAGTGCAATGGCCACTCTTAAGAGCAGAGCTCCACTCACTGTAGGAGAAGGCAGCAGGAGGCAAAACCCCACAGTATTGATGAAATCTTCCCACAGCAACCGCGGCCTCCTTCCCTTCCAAACACTGAGAGCAAAACAGCAGCTGCACCCAGCCCCCCATTTTTCCCAGTCCCAATTCTCGAGGTATCTCTGCCCCTCTGAAAGAAACCTTCAGATAAGAGAGTAGCCAGCCCCACTCTTCCTGGGGCAACTTCTTTTGTCTCTCTTAAGTACTCAGTCATTATTGTCTCTTAGAAACAAAATAGGAGAAAATTCCCTAAGAGAAAGAAAACAAAAGGAAGAACCCTAACCTCCAACAGGCTTGAAGCTCTAAATATAATGTCCCAAAGCTCTGTCTTGTGGCCAGCACCGTGTTCTGAGGTCTAGGAGGTTTTTGCCCAAGGACACTCCCAGCAGCTTTAGCAACTTTTGAGGTAGGAGTCTTCTGTGATTAAAAATAATTTCATGTCCAGACAAGTGAAAAAGTAGAAGTTCAGCAAGCATGGTCTGAGCAATAGTTCAACATATTTATACCCCTATGGGAGTCTGATAAAGGTGTATTGTCTCACTTCCAGACAAGTGTGAATTGACATGTCATGTTCCCAGAATGGAATAAAACCTCATTTCTTTTACATGCCCAACTGCCATCCATGAGTGGGAAGCCTTCTGAATTTGAGTTACCAGCCATACAGAATTTAGCACAGCAGCAATTAAAGATGCAGTGTTGGCATGATACCAAAATCATTCTGATATAAACCTTCTAACACCGTTTTGAATATTAGAAAACAGGCATACTTTATTGCAGCACCAGGCACTCAGAGGATCCTTCCTCTAATCAAGTGCACCAAGCATAGGGTAAACAGAATTTTTATCATACACACTGATTACATATTCATTTTCTATCCCTGCTTGATATATATGTGTTTCCTTATTGTACATGGTCACACCTCTTATTGCAAGTCCTTGTTTGGTCTTTTGGGGTCTTCTTCAGTGGTCATCAGTGTCTGGTATCCCAAAATTTCTATGGCGCTGTGGGTTGAACTCAGCTTTTGAGTAATGCATAATACCATTGTTTTGCATGACTTCTGTTTTGTCAGCCTTATCTAATATTCTCCAAGTCTACATTATTCCATTAATTTGGTAAGAGTAAAATGCTGTTCTGTTCTACTATTTGTATCAGGCATTCAAACATTTGGCCTTGATTTCAGGTGCTCATGGCCTCAGGGAGCAGAGGGGAACTCCAGCAGTAGCTGGCATCACCACACAGGGAAACCACCCACTGGCTCTCCTCTTGAAGGGTTTTCATAAAAAGCAAGCTTCCTGGCAAAAAGGTTTGGCCTTTGCCAAATGCAGCCTTTCATCTGCAGAAGCTGAACAGCCATCCTTAAACATCACCCTAGCAAGCTGATATGCCCATGAGCGCAGATGTTGGAAGGCTGTCAAGTGGGAGGGACTTAATGGTTTGCTGAATTTCTGGACAACTGCAGATTCGTGACATGGTAGCCACCAGAGAACTGTTTCTTGTGGCAATGTCTCCATGGGATTTCTAAGAGAGGCTCCTCTCCCTAAGAACTGATGAAAGACTATTTTAAAGTGGTGAAACTGACTGAAAATACCAGATTTTGTCTCTTTGTGTTGTCAGTGGGAAAGTGAACAGTTGTAGGGGGAAGGAGAAGTGTTTTGAAGGTTTAATTCTAATTCTTTTTAATTTTTCTTTCTTGTAGTTGTGTTAATAGACCTGTCTTTATACCTTTTAAGTTTTGAGCCTGCTTTGCTTTTCTCCTAATCCTATCTCACAACAGAAAAAGAGTAAATAATTCTAGTAGACACTCAAACCACTACACATAATTTGGGAAACAGAAATTGGTGAACGTGAAACCGCTATACCGTGAAATGGTTGCCAGGCAAAGTCTCCCCAGAGATAAGACTTTCTCCCATTTTCTAGTTGACTCCTACAACTGCCACATGTGCAACCCCTCCCCCCACATGCCTCTGACAAACCAGTATTGAGACAGAAATCAAGATTAAATTGGCTCCTCACACCTCATGACCTTAGACATCAAATGGACTGCACTGGCACAGCTGGATGGATGCTGAAACCAGCACTGACACTCCAGCAACTGGATCATCACTGAAACCAAGACTGAGATCTCACCACTGGATCAACACTGGAACTGGAACTGACATTGTATCAGCTGGATGGAAGCTGGAACCAGGGCTGGTGATCTCTTTTTCTCTCTCTTTCCCTCTCTCTTTCCCTCTCTCTTTCCCTCTCTCTTTCCATCTCTTTTTTCTCTTTTTCCCTCATTAATTCATCTCTCCCTCTTTAATTTATCTCTTCACTTTCACCAAACCCCTTGATCCAAAACACATTGCCATTGTTTATACAGTAGGTCTGGGACTACTATAACATATCAATCTCCACATGAAGTGTGTAATTTACTAATAAAGCTTTGTGATTGTTCATGGACCCTCTGACTTCTGCCATTCCTTTTGACTGTGACCATTTAAGAATCTTGAGTGTTTCCTTCACCCTAATGGTGCGACCCCATGGCCTGCTCAACTTGATTGGCAGATGTTGATCCCAACTTCTGCATCAACTCAGCCCAGCATGTCTAGACAGCAGCTGGTCCTGCCACATGCTGAAGGAGTCTGTGAGGTACCTGTCTTGTCTGCCTTTGATCACATATGCTGCTCATGGGCCGTAGACTGGGTAATGGAGGAGGAGAAGGAAGAGGATGTGGGCTCATCCCAGACATTGCTGTTTCCTTTCCTCATTCCTGACATCTATCAGAGCCGTATTTTCCCTGTTTGGCATTGGCTGTGGAGTAGCCAGGAATGTTTTTCAGCAGCTCCACTAAAGGGCATCCCACACTCTGCCCCTCGACCTTCTACCCTGAGCAGACTGGAAGAGTTGCCATGGAAAAAGAAGATATGGAGGCCAAGGCTTGGATGCAAAACAACTTTATTGAGTCTAAAGTAGAAAAGCAGATGGCTCACAGAGGGCAAGAGGAGCAGCCACAAAGATGCAGTGGAGCTCCTGTAGGGTGTGCATCTCCTTGCCTTACAGAGGGAGGGAGACAACATCTCCCTCTAGGCTGGTCTGAGGAGACACAGACAGTGAATAAAAGAGATAGGAGAGTAGAAGAAGCAAAGAATAACCTGCAAGTCTAAATACAATGTCCCAAAGCTCTGTCTCTGCCCAGAACCAGGTTCAGAGGTCTTGCAGGTTCATGCCCAAAGATGTTGCCAGCAGATTTAGCAGGGACGGCATCTGCTGCCACCATAGCAGTTGGTGATGCAGGAGATGTCAAAGCCCCCAGAGCTGATGGGCACTCCTCCACAGCTGAGGATGTTGCCAACAGCAGCAGAGGTGGAGGATCCCACGGCAGTGTTCTGTGGGGAGGAGCTGAGGATGGGGCCAGGCAGGGTCACCAGCACAGCAGGCGGCTCAATGACGACGTGGGAGCTCTGGCACTGCCTGACACAGCACTCATTGCAGCTGCTGGCCAGCGGGCAGGGGCCGCAGGGCTGGCAGCAAGGGTCACAGGGACGGCAGCAGGACATGGCTCGGGGTCACAGGTGCACCTGGCACAGAGGGCAGGAAGAAGCAGAAGGTGAGGACACATCAGGAAGCAGCACTGCACCCAAACCCCCTGCAGCCAAGGCACCTCCTGGCCCCCATTGCACTGCCCAGCTCCAAGGCCAGGAGCCACCTCAGCCAAGTGCCAGCCTCTCTCTGTCTGCACAACACCTTCTCTCCCCTTGCCTCTCCCAGCAGAAGCACCTCCCAGCCCTGTGCTACCACAGCCCCTCTCAGCTGAGACCTCCAGCCAGGAAAGAGCTGCTCTTGATGCAGCAGCAGCAGCAGCAGAAGAGGCTTCGCACTCACCTGATTCCTGAGGAGGAGGAGGTGAGAGAAGTGGATGAGGGAGCAGAGACTTGGGCTGCCTTTTATAGCACTCCTGCCCTGCCTCAGGCCCAGAGGCAGCTTTGTGGAAGTCATAATTTTGTGACCAGCTCATGCCACAAAGTGCACCATCCCATCTAATGGTAGGGGCTGTGTCCTGGTTTCCTACATTGCTGCCTTTTCATTTCCTGGCACATGCCATATTCCTTCCCCCTTGAGGGCTTTTGTAAGTGCCGGGAGGACAAGCACTAGGATTTCCAGGATGTAAACGCATCAGCACCTGCAGAATGCTCAGATCAAGGGCTGTTGGCATTCCATGTGGTCAGCTGATGTGAACCTGTGTCATTCCTGTGGGTTTGTTTGTGGCAAAGTTGCCAGGAAATGGGCACCACTTTTGTGCCTCTTGCCCTGGGACTGCCATGTGAGGGGACATGCTGTGTCAGCAGAGACTCCAGCTGCTGAATTTTGCCTGTTCTTATTATGAGCAGACATATTTTTGAGTTCCAGGCAGACTACTAAATTGAAGTCCCTGAACTGATCCTCTCATGCTGGAGTGTGGGATGGGACAAAGGTTCCTCCTCTCCAGACCAATGCCACATGCACTTGTACAGATCATCTGCCTGGTGCTGAGTGAAGAAGTGGCTGCATCTCACAGCAAATGGGTGTTGGACTGAAGGGAATGAGGCTTGGATTGTGTTCTGTTGTGAGTTGTAGAACAGAACAGACTCTCTGTGTGGTAGAGGGGAAGTCAAACATCTGAGTCAAATTCCTTTCATGTTCAAACACCAGGACCTCCATACCCCCACAAAAATTACATGCCTAGCAACTGTGTCTGGAAAGGTAGGAATGTGCGATTTTATTTTTTTTTTTGGCTAACTGGCAAAATCCTACTGCTTTTTCATGATCAGGTCTATTAAAGTCGATCTTTGCCCAAAAAATAACTGTTGTGTTCCGACTGCAGCACCTCATTCTGTATCCCACTGTGCTGCTGAAAAGTGGAGGAAATAGAAGAGAACCAGGGATGAGGAAGCGCAGTTGCAACAGTGAAAAAGAGTTGGAGATGGAGTGAAGTTATTTTAGTGGGTTTTTGCAGTCTTGCTTTGTTTTATTTGCAAAGTGTGGAAGTAATGTTCCCCAAATCAAGCCTTGTTTTTTCTGGTGGTATTTGGTAAGAAATCCCTCTGTCTTTACCTCGACCCACAATATTTTTCTCCTTACTTCTTTTCTGAGAGGGAAATACCTCTTCCTCTCAGAGCAGACAGATACTGCTTTTGCAGCACAGCCTTGCATTGCCCTGTGAAGCCCCAGATGTTCATTGCACACATTTTACAGGGCCGAGATATCTTGCAGACAGCACATTCCCAACTCCCGTCTCACAGAGCACCTCTGGGAGAGGAAAGGTTGTTCACATGGGCTGGCAAGATTACATGGACAAGTCATCACAAGTTCCTGACATGGTACTGGAGAGAGAGCACCAATCAGAACAACCTTTGCTCTCTCTTTGCAGGTCACTGCAATTGCAATCCCATCCTGGGACAGTTCCACAGCAGAAGCGCTTTCCTCCATCATTTCCTCTTCCCTGAACCAATAACCCCAGCCCCTCACAAAGAGAGGATCTTTTTCACATCTCTGGGTGGATGGGGAAAATTGGGATGCCAGGGGAGAACTGAGGCCCCTTCCTCCAGAGCTCAGCCTTGCACCAAAGAGTCTCCTGCCTGGATGCCAACACAAGAGAACACTACTTTGCCTCTATCCCTCAATCCCACCTCTCCTGAAGCGTGGATCTCATGGGGAACACCCTTTAGTGCTTGAACCTCACAAATTTGGGACTATAAAGATAGCTGAGATCTTCTGAAAGACTTATCTAGGAAACAAACACAGTGGATTGGCCAGGAGAGAGTGTCAGTGAGGGACAGATGGCTGGGGAAAGAAAAAACTAGAGTCGAGTTGGGGAACATTTGTTTAAAACACTGACAATAAAAAAATAAAACAGGATCTTGAGAAACAGCAGAAAAGAAAAAGAATGCAACCCCCTCTCTCCCCAAAACAACCCTTAAATTAACTTCAGTACCCTTGCTTATGGCAGGGGGAGTTTTGACAAGATGATCTTTAAGGTCTCTTCCCACCCTTAACATTCTATGATTCTTCGATTCTGTGATTCAGTTCATCCACACCTTTTTCTTAAAGATTCAACTTCCATCCTTCATTCATAAATCTTCTATTTCCACCAGCACTACACGGCACAATGGGATGTGGAATGGGGGAGTTCTGGTCAGTGCACAACTGTTCTTTTCTGCCCCCTCACATTTCTCTGGTCCAGGATGAGCCCTTCCTATAGGCTGCAGTCCTTCAAGGTTGGTATGGATGCAAAGACAGGAAAACTCTACTTTGCCACTACGGCTTTGCCATAAACAAACCCAAGGAAATTACACAGCTGTACATTACATGCCTGCATGGGATACGACCAGGCTGGGACTTCAGCATTCTGCCTGTCTTGATGTTTTTATGATCCCGGAAATTCTTGGTCCTCTCATCTCAGCACTTACAGAAGAATTCATGTCGAAAAGCATGTGGCATGTGCCAGGAAATGAAAAGGAGGCAGTATAGGAAACCAGGACACAGCCCCTACCATTAGCTGGGATGGTTGGCATTTGACGTGAGCTGGTCACAAAATTATGACTTCCACAAAGCTGCCTCTGGGCCTGAGGCAGGGCAGGAGTGCTATAAAAGGCAGCCCAAGTCTCTGCTCCCTCATCCACTTCTCTCATCTCCTTCTCTCAGGAATCAGGTGAGTGGGAAGCCTCTTCTCTCCTGCTGCTGCTGCTGCTGCTGCTGCTTCAAGAGCAGCTCTTTCCTGGCTGGAGGTGTCAGCTGAGAGGGGCTGTGGTAGCACAGGGCTGGGAGGTGCTTCTGCTGGGAGAGGGCAGGGGAGAGCAGGTGTTGTGCAGACAGAGAGAGGCTGGCACTTGGCTGAGGTGGCTCCTGGCCTTGGAGCTGGGCAGTGAAGTGTGGGCCAGGAGGTGCCTTGGCTGCAGGGGGTTTGGGTGCAGTGCTGCTTCCTGATGTGTCCTCACCTTCTGCTTGTCCCTGCCCTCTGTGCCAGGTGCACCTGTGACCCCGAGCCATGTCCTGCTGCAAGCCCTGCGACCCTTGCTGCCAGCCCTGCGGCCCCTGCCCGCTGGCCAGCAGCTGCAATGAGTGCTGTGTCAGGCAGTGCCAGAGCTCCCACGTCGTCATTGAGCCCTCGCCTGTGGTGGTGACCCTGCCTGGCCCCATCCTCAGCTCCTTCCCACAGAACACTGCCGTGGGATCCTCCACCTCTGCTGCTGTTGGCAACATCCTCAGCTGTGGAGGAGTGCCCATCAGCTCTGGGGGCTTTGACCTCTCCTGCATCACCAACTGCTATGGTGGCAGCAGATGTCGTACTTGCTAAATCTGCTGGCAACATCCTTGGGCACGAATCTCCAAGACCTCTGAACCTGGTTCTGGGCAGGAGGTAGAGATTTGTGACATTTTGTTTGCAGGTTAAAGTCATTATTCCTTTTTACTTTTCTTCCTCCTCTTTTTGCTGTTCATGTCTCCCCAGACCAGCCTAGTGGGGACATGTTGCCCTGTCTTCCTCTGCAGGGCAGGCAGATGCATGCTGCAGGAACTGCACTGCATCTTAGCAGCTACTCTTGGTGCTCTCTGTGAGCCACCTCCTTTTCTTCTTTAGACTCAATAAAATTGTTTTGCATCCAAGCCTTGTCCTCCAAGTTCTCTTTCTTTCCATGGCAATTCTTCAAGTCTGCTCAGGATAAAAGGTGGAGAAGTAGAGGGTGGGAATCCCTGCTGTTAATTTTACTGTGTTCTTTTTCCCCTTGGGGCTGTAAATATACCTGGATGGTACCCAGTCAATGGCCTTCAGGAACAGTGAGGCTCCATAGGCTCACAGGAGTGTGCTGGTCTGTGAATTGATACGCCCCAGTCACCAAACCACACCTTGAATGCAAAGAGTTGATTTATTTCATGACCTCATCCACTTAAAGGTCCCAAGGAACTGCCAAGCTGCAGAGACACATAAAATGGGAACAGTGGCACCTTTAGGGTCAGTCCAGTCCTGGTGGGTCACTGTCTCCCCTGGTATCCCTGAGGGTCTCATGCATGTGCAGTTTATCACAATGCTGTGCTTTGATGACCTTTGAGTTTTTTGATCTCTCAGTCTCCCAGAAGAAGGCTCCAGATTGTCTGTGAGAGATCCCTCTTAAGGTTGTGATAGCTTTTATAGTAGGTCTCAAAAGAGAAACAGGACAATCAGCAGTAAATATGAGAAGTTTCCCACACGGATATTCTTAATCTCTCCACCTACAAGGTCACTTTGCACAAATCTATCATCCTGCTCTCCAAATCTTTCATTTTTAACCTTTTCCTCCCAACAGCTGGGAAACAGCAGTGCATGGAAACAGCCAACAACCTCATCTCTACCTTTTCCTCCCCTCCATTATCCAGTGTAGGTTCCACGGCCTGCACACAGCAGCACAGGCAGATGAGGTACACATCTCATAGGGGCCCTCAGCTCATGCAGTGCCTGTCTCTGTCCTAAGATGCAGTGCTAAGATATTTCAAAAGTTAGGGTTGGTGTCAGCCATACTCAGGATATGCAGTGGTAAATGACTTTTTCACTATTAATGCACATTTCTCCCATGTATAGATGGATGTCATCTGTCCATCAATGCCCTCCTGACTGAAGCCTTTGACCAAACCTGTGCCCAAGGGGGACTGCAAGACACACAAAGAAAGATGGATCCTGGTGAAGACAGGGTCTGCTGTAGACAGCCCACAGATCACAGAGTCATCCAGTGGTTTAGGTTAGACAATCTTGACCCACCCCGCTGCCATGGGCAGGGACACCTTCCACCAGCCCAGGCTGCTCAAAGCCCCATTGAAAACTGGGAAATAAACTCCAACCAATGCCCTGCTTCAGGAAGCTGATGTTACTTGATTAGCAGAGCTGGATGCACAGGGATGTCTCCTCTAAGCATGCCCAGTAGCCTAACAGACCAGCTGTATTCCAAAAACGAATACATATCCATCACTTTTTGAATACATGCATGTATGTTAATTATGTCAATGGACTTGTTTGGATATGGTTCCAGATCTTCTGATGAATCTTTTCTTTTTGAGAGTATCTCAAATATGTGCTCAGGTCATAATGTACTTCTCTCACCATTCTTTACTCTGACACACATAATCCTTGTTCTCATGATGGCATTTAGGATTTTTTCTTTTGTTTCTGTCTCATGGAATTTTGTCCCATCTGTTGCCAAGAAACCATAAGAACTGATACTTAAGAGAGACAAAAGAAATAGCTGCAGGAAGAGTGCAGCTGACTATTCTCTTAGCTGAGGAGTTTCTCTTGGAGGGGCAGAGATACTGCAGGATTTTGGTTGGGCAAAGGGAGCTGGGTGCAGCTTCCAGCCCTCTTGCTCTCATGGCGTTCGGAGGAAAGAAGGCTGCAGTTGCTGTGGGGGGAGTTCACCTCCACTGCGAGGCTCCATCTCCTGCTGACTTCTCCTACCCTGAGTGAAGCTGTGCTTGTGGTAGCGGCTGTTGCACTCAGACATTTTAACACCCTATCTTACTAGAGGGGTCCCTTTTCACCATCTGCTGACCTGCCTCAGGGGAAACTCTGGGACCCTGGGCCTTTTCCCCCTCCAGAAAAGCGTCTCCCAGCTGCGTTTGGGAGCCGGGCTGGTCCTGCTGAGTTTCTGCTGCCTCTTGCTCGCTGCCTTGGGTGAGCTAGCCCTGCTGTTCCAGCTGCCGCTCCAAGGCTCCTGCTGCAGCCCATTCCGCCACCCAGCCCGCCGCCATCACCGCCCGAGGGAGACCGAGCCCGCGCCACAGCGCCCCCTGCAGGCTCGGGGCAATCAGCGCACCCGCCCTGCCCGGCCGGGAGCCACCAGCGCCCCCTGCTGGCTGTGACCGGAACTGCACCAAAGGGGGAATTGCTTAAAGAGCAGGGAAGAGAGTTCATTGAGTTTTCTAAGTCCTTTTGTTTGTTGTTGCTGCTGTTGCTGTTTGTTTGAGTTGTTATACATACATGCACTGGTAAAGAACTGTTATTCCTTTTCCTGTGTTTTTGCCTGAAAGCCCCTTAATTTCAAAGTTATAAGAATTCAGAGAGAAGGGGGTCATATTCTCCATTCCAAGGGAGGTTTCTTGGCAGACACCTGTCTTTCAAACCAAGACATTTCAAAACTAAGATATTGGCTAGTACATATTAATCACTGATATAAGTAAATACAGAAGCATTAGCTGACACAAGATTTAGATCAGTCACAGATGTAAGGAGTTAACATAAGGTCACATTAATCTCTGCTATTTGTACTAAGCACTGTCTGGTACAAAACTAAGCATTAACCGTGAATATATGGATCATACACTATGTGCTAAAGTCAAAAAAAAATTTTCCAGCATCTTCCCCCATTGCTGCAAGGACTCCTTGAAGAAATATAACTTTTTCAGTAACAAATCCACCCTTTGAGACCTTAATATCATTTCTTTCAAATATCATATGCAGTTATTATATTGACCAAGTCTGCACAGCAGTAAGCACTGAGTTAAACATGTGATTAAGGTAATGAGTACCACATCACATCATGATAAGTGCAAGAGATTGTTTTAACCATCCTAAGTTCAGGAGTGTGGGGCCATGAGCCCCACAGCCAAGAGAAATCGAGTCCTTCTGTCTCTATAGGACTTGTGGCTGGCTTCTTTAGTGGTTTCTTTCTTTTCTATTAGTTAGGAGTTATTGGAAAGATTGAACCAACACATCACTTTAAAGTCTTCACATCCCTGATTATATCTCAACACCAAGTAGTCAATTGTTCCTCGATTTTCAAGGGCAGCTTCTGTGACTTGTATCATTTCTGTAGTTAGGGCTGTTAATGCTTGTCAAGTGTAATTTATATCTTTACCTAAAGCACACATGGTTCTCCTTCTGGTGTGATGATTCACAGCAAGCCTGACTCCAGGTGTTCAAAAAGCAGCAGTAACCAGTTCACTCTCACCATATGGGGTAACTTGGGGATCATAATCCTCTGTCAACTGATAAGCTGAGCAGTTTTCTCTTTTGTGCTTCACTTACTCTTGGTGAAATAGTAGATGTCTAAATCAACCAGTGGCACTGGGCCCTCGAGAAATATTGGCCAGAACCTATGAGTAGGCCTGTCAGCCACACAGCAAAACCCATCCTATAGACAATTTCATGTGCTCCCAGGCATAAGAAATTTGTGCTATTGCATTTTAAGGAAGGTTGTAGCTGTGTTGGATGTTAACACTTAGAGGAGCAATTGACAAATGTCACACATTGCTTTTCTCTGCACAGCCTGATTGTGGCAGACACTGATCCCAACGTGTGAATCACCTCAGCCCTGCCTGTCTGGACAGCAGCTGGGCCCTGCCAGGTACTGAAGGACTGTAGCAGGTACAGGTGTCATAAGGGTGTCATTCTTTGACCACGTGTGCTACTCATGGAGTAGGTAATAGAGAGAAGAAGGAAGCGATGAGGTTGTGGGCTGTTGCCTCCACAGTGAAGGTTGTTTCTCATATTCACCACTGCCACTCTTTGCATCCAAGATCTCCCTGATGGCCACGGACTGCAGAGTAGCCAGGGATGTCTTCATTAGCTGCAGGGGAAAGAACACAATGTAAAATCCACTCAGGGACTCCAAACCACAGCTTCTCTACCTTTTTCACTCAGCAGACTGGAAGTGTTGCCATAGAACGAAGGACAACTTGGAGGCCCAGGTTTGGGTGCACATTAACGGGTCTACAAAATAAAAGGAGGTGGCTCACAGAGGGAACCAGGAGCAGTCACCAAGATACACTGGAGCTCCTGCAGGGTGTCCATCTGCCTCTCAGGCTGAGGAAGAGAGGGCAACACATCCCCACTAGACTGGCCTGGAGAGACACAGACAGCAGGTGGTAAGACAGAGGAGAGTGGAAGAAGGAAAAAATGCCCACAACTTCTGTCATGTCCCCTCACATTGCAGTTGCCAGGCATGTGAGCAAGAAGCACAAAAGCAGAGCCCATTTCCTGACAATAATAACACAAAAACACTCAGAAATGACACACAAGAACATCACCTATCCACAAAGGATGCTGCTGGCACTTGATCAGAGCCTTCTGCCTGTGCTGACGTCTTTCTGGCCTGGAAATCCTACCGGCACTTACAGAAGTAGCCCTTCCTATAGGAAAGGAAGCGAAATTACCAGGAAATGAAAAGGCAACAATGCAGGAAACTAGGACACAGCCCCTACCATTAGCTGGGATGGTGCACTTTGTGGCATGAGCTGGTCAGAAAATTATGACTTCCACAAAGCTGCCTCTGAGCCTGAGGCAGGGCAGGAGTGCTATAAAAGGCAGCCCAAGTCTCTGCTCCCTCATCCACTTCTCTCAGCCTCCTTCTCTCAGGAATCAGGTGAGTGCGAAGCCTCTTCTCCTGCTGCTGCTGCTGCTTCAAGAGCAGCTCTTGCCTGGCTGGAGGTGTCAGCTGAGAGGGGCTGTGGTAGCACAGGGCTGGGAGGTGCTTCTGCTGGGAGAGGGCAGGGGAGAGCAGGTGTTGTGCAGACAGAGAGAAGCTGGCACTTGGCTGAGGTGGCTCCTGGCCTTGGAGCTGGGCAGTGCAATGGGGGCCAGGAGGTGCCTTGGCTGCAGGGGGTTTGGGTGCAGTGCTGCTTCCTGATGTGTCCTCACTTTATGCTTGTCCCTGCCCTCTGTGCCAGGTGCACCTGTGACCTCGAGCCATGTCCTGCTGCAAGCCCTGTGACCCTTGCTGCCAGCCCTGCGGCCCCTGCCCGCTGGCCAGCAGCTGCAATGAGTGCTGTGTCAGGCAGTGCCAGAGCTCCCACGTCGTCATTGAGCCCTCGCCTGTGGTGGTGACCCTGCCTGGCCCCATCCTCAGCTCCTTCCCACAGAACACTGCCGTGGGATCCTCCACCTCTGCTGCTGTTGGCAACATCCTCAGCTGTGGAGGAGTGCCCATCAACTCTGGGGGCTTTGACCTCTCCTGCATCACCAACTGCTATGGTGGCAGCAGATGTCGTACTTGCTAAATCTGCTGGCAATGTCTTTGGGCAAGAGGATCCAAGACCTCTGAACCTGGTTCTGGGCAGAGACAGAGCTTTGGGATATTGTATTTAGAGCTTTGGACCATCTCTTCCTTCTTCTACTGTCCTCTCTTTGCTGTTTGTGTCTCCCCAGGCCAGTCTAGTGTGGCCCTGTTGCCCTTCCTTCCTCTGCAGGGCATTCCAAAGAACACCAGATGGGAGCCCCATCCTAGTGGCTGCTCCTGGTGCTCTCTGTCAGCCATCTTGTTTTCTTCTTTAAACTTATTAAAATCTTGTTGCATTCAAGCCTCAGCCTCTGAGTCATCTGTTGTTCTGTGGCAACTCCTCCAGGAGTCTGCTCAGGGAAAAGATGCAGAAAACAATGGGTGGGGCTCGCTGCAGAGGATTTGACTTTGTGCCCTTCTCCCTTGGAGCTGATGAAGAACATTGAACATCCCTGGCTACTTGGCAGCCAGAGGAGTGGGGATGGGAAACAACACCTGGGGACAGCCCACAGCCTCATCTCTTCCTATCCTGCCTTCATTTCCTGGCCTAGGCTCGGTGGCCAGCACACCTAGCAACAAGCAGATGAGATCCAAAGCTCACACAGTCCCTCAGCACTTGGCAGGGCCCAGCTGCTGCCCAGACACACAGGGCTGAGGTCAGTCCCAAGGTAGGAGTGGTAACACACTGCATCTGTGCACTGGAGTCTCCATCCCTGTCAAGCCAACACCTCCAAAAGGATCAAAAGTTCTGTTCCAGGTGTCCACATCTTCCCTGTGCAAATGACTTGGGGCTTCACTGCTACCGCCAACATTTAGGAATCTTTTCAGCTGTGCTTGAATTTTTATGCTCAGCCCTTGGCCTCCAGCCCCAGGCAATGCTCCAAATATCATTCCGTGGGTATCCATGTTCACCTGGGTGCAGAGAATGAATGGCTGAAGGCAGTGCTGGGCTCCAAATACCAATTCAGTTTCACAGCATTCTGTGATCCATGTGACCTTCCACACATGCTCCTCCTGCCTAGATCTCTGGGCAGAGACACCAGCTTTGTCCATCTCACAGGCTGCTGGCACACCTTGCTCTGTCCCAAAACCAAGGCTTCACCTGCTCCTAGTGAGACCTGGTGCCCAAGCACGGCTCTCAGCGTCCAGAACCAAACCATCTGCAGTTCCACTTCACTTTCTGTGTGTGACCCTCATGGGGAACCCCTCCACGTAGCTCCTTTTGGGACCCAACATATATAAAAGAGTATAAGCTACCAGAGAGTGGCCAAAGGAGGTCACGAGGATGGGGAATGGTCCCGGGAGGGCCCATATGAGGAGTGGCTGAGGTCACAAGGCCCATTCAGCCAGGAGAAGGGGAGACTGAGGTCAGACCTTATTGTGGTCTTTAACATCCTTCTGAGGGGCAGCAGATGAGGGACTTCAATCTCTAATGCATCACCAGGCACTACGGTTGCAGCAGGAGATGCCCCCCTTGCTAAGGACACCGGTGACAGACCAGACAAGGAACCCAGAAGATGATTTCAGACTCAAAGAAGCACATCCTGGCTGTGGCTTCCAAAAGTGCTGAGCAAGTGCCTGTCCTGCTTCAAAGGAGGGGAGCCCTTTGGAAAGGGCCTACCTGGATTCTCTGGAAACATGGCTTATGTCTCTCTTTCCCTTCCTCTGCTTTCTTCATTTCCGCCTTTTCCTTTGTTAGTTTCATCTTCTCTCAGTCTTGAAACCCACCAAAAGCTTTTTAGGGAGACTTGCACTGACTTTTAGCTGCCCATGGTGATCCTTTCACTCTTACGTCCTCTCAGAGACTTCATGTTTCTCATCTTGAAGTCATTAAGCTCTGCTGCATGCCAGCTTCTGGCTTGGTGTGCTCCTTCCATCTCCAGATCCTCTCTCAATATGTCATGGGAGAAGGACACGCTCTGGGAGGAAACACGTGTGTGAGCAAGTGGACCTTTCTCATTCCTTGAAGATTGAGAGAACAGGACCCTCTGCCTGCTTGCCTCCTTCAGGCTCTGACCATCGGAGGTGAGAACAACAGCTCTGGCTACTCCACAGCCAGTCAACATCAGCCCTTCCCTTGTGGCATGTCTTCCCAGAAACGTTCCCCTTGGCCTCAGAATGTGCCCTGTAGATGGTGCCCCTAACCTCTGCTGTGTTCACAGGAGGATCCTGGTGCTGCAGCAGGCCCCAGAAGGTCCAAAGATCCCCAAGCACACAGGGCAAATCCTCTTGCTCTGGGCTGAGCTGTGCTGGCGGAGAAGGTTTGGACACAAGGATGGGACTGCGAAATAGGAGAAATCACCTTGGCTTGAGCCTAGATCCTCCTCCTCACCTTCCCACCTATCTCAAGAGAGTGAGTGTGGTGGTTTTGCATTTATTCACATTTAGTGAGGAAAGGAAAACACCTACCAAAGTGATTTTTCTAAGAAAAGCTGTGATTAACCAATCAGGGACTAAGTTTGAATATTGATATCTGGTTAAACCAGTAGAAAGGTGATGTGCCTCTGCAAACACACAGGGTTAAAATCAGAGTAATTCTGGGAATCACTCTCTTTTCCTTCCAAGGCTGGGAACAGGTAACAGGGCTGGCACTGCTCTGTCGTGTGGTCCCCAGGCCTGGTGTGGCCTGGCTGCTGCAGCAGTCATGGCCAGAGCAGCCCGGTGTCTCCCAGGCAGGGAGAGGGAGGAGAGTATGCCCTGTTCCAGCTGGATTGAGCCTCAAGAGGCTGTTAAAACCTTGCTGCTAAGCCACGGGGCCGGGCTAAGCCCCCACCAGCAGCTGCCAGGCAGAGGAACGGGAGGAAGCCATCAGCCACAGGCATGCTGCTGTGACATCCCAGCTGCCCTCCTCCCACCAAGGCCTGTGGGAAGACAGAGATAGTGCAGAAGGCAGTCTTGCCCCTGATGTATTGCAGCTGTGTTAATTATCAAAGAATGGGGAACATCCTTGCCCTCCCATCTGTGGGTGTGATAAAGAGTGGGTTAGCTGCAAGGGAGCTCTGTTAGAGTTAGTTGCAGTTGGAGTCTGCTGGCCATGCTGTGAGGAGGAAGGGACAGGAGGTTGTGCAAGGGACAGAAAGGGTAAGACTTTATCCCAGTGACAGACAGGGACAGGAAGGTGCTAGCCAGAAGGAAGAGAGAGAAAGGAGAGAAAAACCAACAGAGCTGTGTGGAGCTGCCCATGAGAGGCTACATAGAAAAGGTATGAAAGACTGCTAGAGAACCAAATCCCAATACTTGACCCCCTGAAGCTTTTAAACAAGAACTCTGAGTGCAGCGGCTATCTCAACTTCCACAAAAACCCTTTGCTGGGCCCTTCCTCCAGCCATGGGAGAGGTCATGCATCTGAGACCAGGGGCAGCTCTGCAGCTATGTGGAGTGGCCCTGCAGCGCAGCCTGATTTTACCACCTTTTGGCCACTGCCTGGAAGAACTGCCATGCCCTCTGCAGGCTGTTAACTCTTTCCTGGGCAGATGAAGCTTGCAAAACATTAAACCCTCTCTCTGAGTGAGAGAATAGAAAAGAGGGGAGACATGTAGAGAGACAACATGAAGACATCAAAGTCAGTGAAGGAAGAGTTACATCTTCGATGGAAGAGATGAGAAGATGCCTTGGTTTTAGGCTAAAAGTCTTTGGTGAGCCATAGTAATAGACTGCAGTATACTTGAATATGCCTTTAAAACATGGAAAAAATATGCACTGGGGAGATGATGAGAGTATTCAGATTGCAGATATAAGCAAAGGCATTTGTGGTGGACTCAGCAAATATTGAAGTAGTTGTGATTTTATGAGAAGCTTGAACAGAGAGAGAGAGAGAGAGAGATGAAAATGAAGATCTGACCCTAGAGAGAGAAAAGACCTCTGTTCCTAGAGATAAAAGACTATTTTATAGACAACCTTTGCTTTTGGAGCTGTTCATCTTTAAAATGATACCCCATGAGCTTCATGGCCAGTATGCAGCTACAGGAAAGGCTGCATAATATGGAAAGGATTTCACAAATGCATATTCCCGGGTGGCTGCTTTTTTGGGAATTAAAAGCCGCAAGAAGACTGTTCTTTTCTTGGGGGGAATTCCATGTCAGACTAAAAGAGATCCTCTCTGTAAATGAACTGATGAAAGACTATTTCATAGGTGGTAACCTGACAAAGAGTTTCAAGTTTTGTCTCTATACATTGTCTGTGAGAACGGAAAAGAAGCTGTTGGAGTAGAGGAAGTGTTTTGAAAGTTTTATTCTGATTCTTATTAATTTTTTTTTCTTTCTTTCAGTTTTGTTAATAAATCTGTCTTTATATCTTTTAAGTTTTGAGCCTGCTTTGCTTCTCTCCAAATCCTATCTCACAGCAGAAAAAATAAATCTAGGAGACACTCAAACCACTAAACTAAATTTGGGAAACAGAAATTGGTGAACGTGAAACCATGACAGTGGGGGCATGGCATGAATGCACAGTATCATTTCTGACAGCCCAGTCTCAACAATTACAGGTGGTAGGGAATCTGCTTGTTCCAGAAACACCACCCTCTTCAGCCACGGGAGTACAATATTGAGATACTGCTTCATACAGAGGAGCCCTGAGTGGCCCCAGAATCCCGGGGAAGAACTACTAGAGATCTTTAGGGTTTTGTGTAATTAGTGCTCAGGTCATCCCACAGAAAGTAGGGCTCCAACAGGTGGAATGCTGTCTTGGAAAGACAAACAGCTTAACTCCAAACATCCTCGTCATCCTTCTTCCACATATTTATATACAGAGCATGACACCATATGGTCTGGAATATCTCTTTGGTCAGTTGGAGTCAGCCATCCCAGCTGTGTCCTCTCCCAACTCCTTGTGCACCCCCAGCAGATGGGAGGGTGTGAGGAGTGGAGAAAGCCTTGACTGTGTAAACACCAATCAACAATAACTAAAACATCCCTGTATTTTCAAAGCCATTTCCACCACAAATCAAAGCATGATGACAATTTTATGGAATAATGGGTGGAGAGTGTTCTGGATTTGGCTTGGATAGAGTTCAATTTCTTTACAGTGGCTGATAACGGGCTGAGTTTTGGATTTGTTCTGAAAACTGCTGATAATATACCTGTGATCCTGTAGCACAGGAAGCTGAACTTCCTGTGGTGTTTAGCAATGTGAATGGGTTCCTCTCGAATGGGTTCCTCTCCTTGGAGCCAGCTGCTGCCTGATGTGACAACAACCTGTCCTCTCCTCTACTGGTATCAGGCCACAGCATAAAAGTTAGAGCTCTGACAGGTGTGAGTGGTCTAGAAGGTGATTCTGTCCCTCCATGACTTGGCCCTTTCTCTGGGTGATGGTTTCTGGAAAAATGTGAGAAACAGTAAAAGTGCAAGGAAGGGCTCCAGGAAGCAAGCTTAAATGCCTGTTCTCAAGTTAGTCTGTTCTAATTCTTCCTTATCCTATAAGAATTTCCTAAGCAAGTTCTTATCAGCAAGAACTCAAGGACTGGGGGCAGCAAAATGGTGAGGGCAAGAGCTCTCAGTTCTCAGCTCAGTGTGGCTCCACAGTGCAGTAATGACCTTCGCATAAAATTGTCCTACATGGCAACTGCATGTGACCCCACTCCCAGATTCCTGCTCTCTTGTTCCAAAAAATTCACAGGAAACTGTTGTGATGCCCTAGTTCTGGGATCTATGGAGCAGCTAGGAAAGTTACATCCTTCCTCCAATTTCCCATTATCTGGGGTCCAAATATCCACAAACCAAAGGCAGAATGAAGGAAAGAGGGGTCTTTGGCAGTTTTGACACACAAGAAGAAATCAGTAGCCACAGCTGTATGTACCAGATCGAAAAGAGAGTAGGGCTGCCTGTTATCATGGGCACAGCTTCAAAATACAGAATCCATGTTTAGAGGGCAGAAAATTCAAACAGCAGTAGAGAAATTCCTCAGAGACACAAGTGAGAAACCATGGCCTAAATGAATTAGAAGGTGAGGCAGAGAGGGAGCAAGCAAAGGAAGAATGGGGGAAGAAAAGCAAAAGTTAGTGTGCAACGACTTAGGCCCCATGGCCATGTCCTGGGCAGTGCTTGCTGCTGCTCTTACAGGTCTGCCAGAGGGGCCCAGATACATCCAGACTGAGTCAGGCCACAGGGATTCCATTCTATCCAGGGATACCTGAGATAGGAATCAGATGCCAACCCTGGCAACAGAGCACTGGAATGAGGTGGGGACCTCTCAGGAGCTTTCAAACTCATACCCCAGTAGAGAATCCCTGTATCCCTTCAGCCTCAGGGCTAGTCTTGAATTTATTCCCTGATGCATCTTTTTGACCTCACTGGAGCAAGGTGAGAGCACCTCTTCTAGAGGAGCGGTCCTGCAGGTGAGCTTACCTGTCCTCACACACAGGATTCCTTGGCTGTCTGGTCAAGGATTGCACAGCTGGAAGGAGCTTAGCTTTGTGTGCCCTGTCAGCTTGCCTGGAAACACCCACAGGAGTGTGCCAGGCCAATGACTCCAGCCTGCAAGGGAACCCTGCAAGACTTCCAATGTAGTTTATGGTAGCAATGACATACTCCTGTAATGAAAATTCCTGGAATTCTTATCAACCCTCAGAGTAAATATCCGTGGTGGAATGAATGTAAACACAAGAATCAAAAATTAACGATGCAGGAATCTGAAAAATGTATCATTAGCTGGAATGTTTTGCAACTCATTTCAGGAAATTATTACTTCCACAAGAGAAAATCTCAAGGCCTGGAGCAGTGCAAGACCAGACCAATTATTAACTCTCCCATCTGTTTGTTGGAGGTTAGGATTATTGTTTTTCTTTTTCTCTCAGGGAATTTTCTCCCATCTGTTGCCTAAGAGCTAATAACAACTGGTACTCAAGAGAAAAGAAGTGGCCAAGGTCAGGGGAAGGATGCAGCTGCACTCCCATAGCTAAGGGACCTTCTCTTGAAAGGACAGAGATACCACGAGGTTTTGGCTGGGGGCTGAGGGAATGCGCTTGGTTCCTGCCTCTCTCGTTCTTGGCACTGGAGTGGAACTGTCAAGTTGCTGCTACTGAGGGAAGAATTCACCACCACTGTAGAGCCCAGCCTGGCACTGATCCATCTTCACCATGGGTGAGCCTCTGCTCATTAGAGCAGCCAGTGTACTGGGACCTTAGTAACACTCGATCTGACAAGAGAGGATCCTCACCATCCCCTCAGGTGCCTCAGGTGAAAAACCTGGGACTCTGACCCCCTCTCTTGTCCCAAGGGTGTGTCCCCCGGCTGTGTGCAGCAGCTGCTACAGAGAGGCCCAGCTGCTGCTGCCCAGCCCACTGCTTTCTGCCGCTGCCTTGGGCTTTTTTTGCTACACTCTGACCCAACACCTCATGTCCGCCTGACCCCCATGGCTCCTGCTAAGGCTGTGGGGTTTTATGTTACTTTTTTTTGCCACCCCAAGGCATGCCTGTCTCTGCCATTCCAGACATTCCTATTACAGCCCATTTCACTATCCAGAGGGGCACCAGGACCAGCTGATCCTGGGGGATTTTTAAAGGGAGCCCCTTCTCCATCTCTCCTGCCGGCCCACCCGCCATTACCCACACGCAGAGACAAAGCCGAGCCCGCGCCACAGCGCCCCCTGCAGGCTCGGGGCAATCAGCGCACCCGCCCTGCCCGGCCGGGAGCCACCAGCGCCCCCTGCTGGCTGTGACCGGAACTGCACCAAAGGGGAAAGCGCCTGCGGCCCGGAGACGGCCGGGACTGCGTGTCTGGGGCTGTTTGCTGCTGCTGCTGGTGTTTGTTTCAGTTGTTATGCATACACATACTAGTAAAGAATTGTTACTCCTTTCCCCATATTTTTGCCTGAAAGACCCTTAATTTCAAAGTTATAATAATTTGGAGGGAAGGGGAGGTGTGACATTTTCTATTCCAACAGAGGTTCCTGGCTTCCTTGGCAGATGTCTGTCCTTTAAACAGAACACTCTTCAGTCCCCTTTCCTTCATTCTGCAACAGGTGACATGGGACATATTTTATCTTCCACCAGGATGTGGAGTTGTGTGAACGTATCATGTGCTCTGGGCTAGACAAAATGTTCATGAGTATGGCTGTTATTTGGAGACTGCTTGGGACCTAAAGGCAAGGATTATATTTGCCATCCTACATAGCACCTAAATTACATAAATGGGCCTAATATAAGAGCCTGTGTGCCATCCCACTCTGGGCATGACAGTGTGCTCTGATAGAGGTGCTGGCCTAGTTTGATTTCTTTGGGATTCTTGCCACATTGCTCTTCCAGTTCAGCCAATTGCATCATAGTGCAAGGTTTATCTTTAGTTGTTACAGTAGGCCCTACCTCATAAATTAATTCCGTTTTTACAAGCTGGCAGAGTTTAGGGTGAGGTGGGAGTTTGGCTTTACTGCATCTAACTCCTCTGTCAATGAATAAAGGATGGGGAGATCATATTGAAAGAAGTCTGCCTCCCTCTCTATCTCATGAACAAGCCTCCTTATTCTCCAGCTCCCCTTTGAGACAGGGAGCTTGCAAATTTAATTCTCTCTTTGGAAGAAGTGGTTCAACTGGTTCCTCAAGTTTTCAGCCAATCTCTTATTAGTATTCAATTCCTTTTCAGCTTTCTGTCCAGCTAGGTGTTTAACCTGTAATTTGCAAAGTTTTAGTTAAGTAAAACAAAGACTAAATGCTTGGCTACATACTTCTCTCACCAAAATGGCAGCATGTTTTTCCTTTTCTATTACCATGTCCCTGGTTTTCTTGACTATATTGTGCCTCTGTAAATATTCTGGTTTGTGTGTTTCTCAAAATCTGCCATCCTGCCAACTATACTAAATTGTTACTGATGGACAGGGAACTTCAGAGAGAGCTTACTAGAGAAGTCCTGTTGTGTTGGGAGGTGCAGAGAGGACACCCTGGCTTTTTAAATTTCTCCACAGAGAGGAGTGTGGGTTAGGTTGCATCCAATCTTAGCCCTAGACTGCCAGTGGTTTAAGTACTTTTGTCCCACAGAATTAACTAGGAAAATTTTATATATACAAATTATTAGACAAAATATATTAATCAGAATTATTTACTACACAGTATAAAACCTAAAATTATTGATACTGTCTAGAATATGATAGGATAATGCACTATATCAAAGCAATTACATTAAAACTAGCAAAAATAAAAAAAACTATGAAAATAGATATTGGTGCAACTCAGCATACCAAAACTCATGGGCACATCTCTTTTACTTGACAAAAAGGAATATTCTTGATGGGACATTTCCACTCCAAGGCAGGAAATTTCATACACATCTCCAAGTAGGAAAATGTTAGGAGAACCTATTGTATAAAATTGGACTGGACTTCTATAGCATACAGTGATTGACTCAGTCATGTGTCTGTGGTTGCATCAATGTAAGGATGTTGGTTAGGTTTGGTGACCCAGATACAGGGGCCTCCCCTCAGTCCGCTGTTGGAGTGCATACCCCCCTGGTTTCCCCAGGGAGTGAGAAAGATGCAGGGGTTGAATTGAAGCCTTTAGAGAAACTAAAATATATTAAGCCACTTAAAAACGAAGTAGGAGTTCAGACTTTAGTTTTAAGTAACTAAAGAAGTATAAGTAAGTATACTCTAAGTTCCTTAAGAATTTGCTAGCTAGCACAGCCCAGAGCCTTAAGGCCTGGTAGTTTAGCTTTAGACATAACAAAAACACTTTAGAAAATCACTCACAGTACTAGATAGAGCAGGTACAACTTTTACGTGAATGAGATAAAAACTTTTACATTAATAGATATGCTGTATCATAGAGTCTTTTATGTTAATAGATAAGGTATGAGACACAGCTTTTTAGTTTAATAGATATGCTATATGTCTAGGTTTTTGTGTAAGGATTGATACCAAGCTTCATAGCTTTTCATAGTTTTAAATATTTTCAAAATTAGGTTTAGATTGGTGAAGAGAGAATGTTTTAGAATTGTGTTCTTAGTTGATTAGGTAATTATAGATAGGGACATGAATATGCATTTATGGTTTATGGATAAAAATCCCCTGGTTTTGGGGCAGTGGTATCGATTCACCGATTCTCTGATGATCCATCCATCCTCCTGCCATCTACAACAAAAGAGAACGGGGCTTTGCCAGGGAGCTGTGGCCAGGAGCTGCTGTCAGGACTTTGTCAGGTCTTGCATCGCTTGGGGGCTGCTTCTGCCTCTCTGCTGCTGCTGCTTGGGGGCTGCAGCTGTGACTGCTGCTGCTGCTACAGAAGTGCTGTTTCTGTCAACTGCTGCAGGGAGCGCTGCTCGGGAATGGAACTCTGGGCTGGACGGGGCTCTGGGCCGGGAATCTGCCTCTCCCTGTGGCCAGGACGCCTTGTCCATCTGTCTTTCCCTCATGGCTGGGACACCTTCCCAGTTTGTTCTTCCCCTGTGGTCGGGACTCTCTGTCAATATGCTGTTACACCCCACTGAGACATCAATCTTTTTAATTTTATTAAGACCACATGCTTAGAATTCTTGCCTTTGGGACTGATGCATTTATATAATAAACAACTTTGTAATACCCAGAAAATGCTCCTGGTCTTTAAGACCCTAAACCTATCAACAGATTGACAGTATACTGATAGCCTGGAAAATACAGCTTTCTATAAGTTGCATGACTGCATTAAAGGGCAGAGCATCCTGCTAGAATGTCTCGCCATTCAATCACTCCAAGACCCAGGGCTTTGATCTGTGCCTGCCACATCCCTCCAGAGCAACACCTTTCTCTCTGGCAGCTGGAGACAGTGTGGGGAGAGAGAAGGACCACACAGAGGCACAGGCTGGAATGCAGCAAAACTTTAATAACTTGGAAGAGACAAAGGAGGTCCTCTGAGTGTGCACCGTAGTGCAGGGAGCACCAGGGGCATGTAGGAGACTCTACCCTTGGCCAGGGTGCAGTTCACACCTTGGATGGGGCTTCACCAGTGCTCACAGCCCAGGGGAGGACAAAACAACAGAGTAGAGAGAGAGAGAGAGAAAGAAGAGTGAAAGAAACAGGCAAGTTAGACAAGGACCGTGGCTTCAGAGAGCCCAGGCACCCTTCCTCCAGTGCAGCTGGAGTCAGGGATGCTCAGTGCCTCTGAAAGCAATCGTCAGGATCTCCGTGGTCAGTCCATTTCCGTCTTCTGGGTTCCGGGGTGCCCTTCTGTGGGGCTGTCAGCAGCAGCTTTAGCAGATCCTGTTGCAGTGGCGGTTGGTGATGCAGGAGAGGTCAAAGCCCCCAGAGCTGATGGGCACTCCATCACAGCTGAGGATGTTGCCAACAGCAGCAGAGGTGGAGGATCCCACCACAGTGTCCTGTGGGAAGGAGCTGAGGATGGGGCCAGGCAGGGTCACCACCACGGGGGAGGGTTCGATGACAAAGTGGGAGTCCTGGCACTGCCTGACACAGCACTCATTGCAGCTGTTGGCCAGCGGGCAGGGGCCACAGGGCTGGCAGGGACGGCAGGGCTGGAACCAGGTGTCGCAGGATTGGCGGCAGTCCCAGCTCTGGTGGCAGTCCCGGGACTGGTGGCGGTCACGGGGCTGGTGGCAGTCCCGGGACTGGTGGCGATCCCGGAGCAGGTGGCAAGGGTCACAGGGCTGGTGGCAAGGGTCACAGGATTGGCGACGGTCACAGGGCTGGTCACAGGGGGTGCAGGGCTCGCAGCTTGACATTTCTCTCAGTCACAGGTGAACCTGGGAGAGAATAAAAGGACAACATGGGGATGGTTGAGGAGCCGCCTCTCCACCAGCCACAAGGGAGCCAAGACACAGGCTGGCCTGGGAGATGCAGCCAGTGCAGGAAGAACCACACAGCTCTTGGCGTGATCCCCACCACGGAGCAAGGACAGACAGCCCCACAAAACGTCTTTCTTAGTCAAGAACAAGAGAACAAGAGAACAAGAGAACAAGAGAACAAGAGAACAAGAGAACAAGAGAACAAGAGAACAAGAGTTCCCCCAGCTCAGACAGCCCACAGCTCCACACCAAACCCTCTCTCCACCTCCCTTCCCCAAACAGGCTGTCTCAAGCCCCGTATAGGATAGAGCTTCCATCTCACTTGCTTCCAAAGGAGAAGAAGGACAGTGAAGTGGATGAGAGAGTGAAAAGCTGAGATGCCTTATATACTGGTCCTGAACTGCTGCAGGTCCAGAGGAATTCTCTCTGGAAACTATAATTTTCTGAGAAGCTCATTTCACATGCAAAACACTCCAATTAACGATATGGGCTGTGTTTTGTTTTCCTGTATGGCCGCATTTTGATTGCCTTCTTTGGCCACACACGTTTCTCCCTGAGGGCTCCTTTTTAGAGCTGAGTCCAGAAGCCCATTGACTTCTGAGACAGGAGCTCATTGGGGCCAGCAGAGGATGAGCCTTGAGTGCCAGAGGCATTGCCTGCATTTTGGGGACATTGGCTTGGGACACTCCTATGGGCTTGTTTGCAGCCCCGTGGGCAGGAAG
The DNA here is from genome assembly GCF_021018805.1 of Prinia subflava. Lineage (NCBI taxonomy): Eukaryota > Metazoa > Chordata > Aves > Passeriformes > Cisticolidae > Prinia > Prinia subflava. The sequence continues at coordinate 20,131,290 of NC_086254.1, forward strand.
GGCCCTGCTGTTGCTATAAGCCCTGGAATGCTTGCTCAGATGCCAAAGGCTCACTGAACGTGTTGATGTGCTACATCCCCTTCCTCACACCCTCCAAAATCTCTGATTGACGCAGGCCACTGCCTTTGCAGGTTGATCATCAGCACTGCTGCCCTTGTCTCTCTTCCTCTGAATGCTGCTCTTAGGACTCCTTGGGGCACTTGTTGGGCCCCCTCCACACCATGGACTCTGTCTGACAGTCCCTTGCTAACACAAACAACCTCATCATGTCCTCTCCCAGTGTGCTCCAGCCTTGCCCTCCCAAGAGGTTTCTCTGAGTCTCGTTTGCTACAAGCCCACAGCTGCTGTGGGGGACGCAGGGCTCTTTGCTCAGAGGTGCTTGCACAACATCAAGGCTTCTTCTGCTTCTCACATTACCCATTAGTTTGTGGGGTAAAAGACTGTGGGTGCACAAGAAGTGGGGAGGGGACACAGCTCGGATAGCTGGTCCCAAGCACCTAGAAAGATAAACCATATCATGATGAACATGTTAAGCTGCGGGAAGAAGCAGCATGGCAGGAATGTTTGGAGTGATGACATTTGTCTTCCCAGTTAACCATTCTGCATGATGGATCCCTGCTCTACTGGTGATGGCTGAACACCTGACTGAACATGAGGAGTGGTCAATTAATACCTGGTTTTGCTCTGTTTGCACGTGCAGCGTGTATTTTACCTTTCTCTCAAGCCATGCGTTTCTCTCTACTTTTACTCTTCTGATTCTCCTCCCCATCCCACTGTGCTGTAGGGAGTGACAGAGACACCATGTGTGTGCCGAGACACCAACTGGGGTTACACCATGGCCTTTTTCCGTTCCTTTCCTTATCAGAATTACCCACTGCCATCACCACAATGTGGAGGAGCTGCCACAGAAAAATGGGGGCAAATGGCTGTGGTTTTGGCCAGAGAGTCTTGCCTTTACACAGCAGCTGAGAAGCATCTTCACAGCTCCCCAGCCTTGTGGCCAGTCCTTTGGAGTGGGGTGGACTTTCATGACCATGTGGTTGTGCTGAAGGCAGAATGAGATGCCCACAGAATGCCACCACTGAGAACCAAGGCCCAAGGAAGCCTAAGATGAGATGTACCACCTTGCACCTCCAGAGCAGTCATCTCTTCACCATGGAAGCCACATAGTCTGTGATCAAGGCAATAGTCCATACTGCCTGTAAATTACCTTCTTCATCAGAGTAATTGCCAATACAGTTGTTACACTTAAATGATCCCTGAGGTACCCCTACACATCCCTGCAGATGGACAACATCTCATGAACAATAGTCATTGACAGACCCCTACACCTTCCCTTCTCTTGTGTTTCCCATCTGATGTGCAGGCCATTCCCCACTTTTGGTGAAACCCCTCCTTCTCCATCCCACCTTCCCAGCTCCACAAGGGAACTTGCCCTAATTGCTCACCCCACTCCTTGCACACTCCTTGCACATCCTGGCACATGCCACTTCATTTACCAACTAACTTCCTGGTTCCACCACCTTCTGCTTGTTTGGGCTCCACCTCAGCAGGCTGAGCAGAGACATGGATATTCCCCTGTTCAGGGTGAGGGTGGTAGTGGGGTGAGGGAAGATCAAGGCAAGCTTAAATGCCTCGTCTCTCTTTTCTCATATCTGTTGCCAGCCAGAGAGCTCAAACACCCCACCACAGCCCAGTAAAGCCAGGAAGTACATGAAGAAATTGTTGCCACTGTTGGAGACAGGGAACAAAAGAGTCCAAGAGCTCTTAGCACAGGACAGCATGGGTAGCACCTGTTAGAACAGTCAGTGACACTAAGCCTACGCTTGGGAGAATTTAGGGTGAGAATCACTGGTGACCAGAAAGTCAGAAAGGCCCAAGTCCTCTCCTGCCTCCACAATGGCACAGAGCTTTCCTTGTATGACACTGGGGACTCCCAGGGCTGCACATGGCCACAGAGAAGTGGTGAACCGTGACTGCAGGCAGGAACATCCCAGCCAAGATGCAATGGTGGAGCACAAATTTGACTGCATAGCTGGAAAATGACCTTGTCGTCACCTGTGAGAGGAAGTGGAGCAGCATCCTGAGTATCATCATAAATGGGAGCATGATCATCCAGAATCCCAGAATTGTCACCATTGAAAGGTGCCACTGGAGATGGTCAGGTTTAGCCGTCCAGCTGTGACACAACAAAAGCAGATTGATCAGGATATAGTCCCATATAATTTTTAATGTCTCTAAAGACATTGACCAAGATTCCATGCGCTGCCTGGGCAACTTTCCCAGGCATGGGTCCATTCTCAGAGTAGAGGAGTATTTGCTTGTGCCTCTTCAGAATTTCCTTTCACATTGCCTCAGTACATACCGCGGGGCAGGCAAAGAGCCCTGCCTCCCCCACAGCAGCTGTGGGCTTGTAGCAAACGAGACTCAGAGAAACCTCTTGGGAGGGCAAGGCTGGAGCACACTGGGAGAGGACAGGATGAGGTTGTTTGTGTTAGCAGGGGACTGTCAGACAGAGTCCATGGTGTGGAGGGGGCCCAACAAGTGCCCCAAGGAGTCCTAAGAGCAGCATTCAGAGGAAGAGAGACAAGGGCAGCAGTGCTGATGATCAACCTGCAAAGGCAGTGGCCTGCGTCAATCAGAGATTTTGGAGAGTGTGAGGAAGGGGATGTAGCACATCAACACGTTCAGTGAGCCTTTGGCATCTGAGCAAGCATTCCAGGGCTTATAGCAACAGCAGGGCCCTTCCTGCCCACGGGGCTGCAAACAAGCCCATAGGAGTGTCCCAAGCCAATGTCCCCAAAATGCAGGCAATGCCTCTGGCACTCAAGGCTCATCCTCTGCTGGCCCCAATGAGCTCCTGTCTCAGAAGTCAATGGGCTTCTGGACTCAGCTCTAAAAAGGAGCCCTCAGGGAGAAACGTGTGTGGCCAAAGAAGGCAATCAAAATGCGGCCATACAGGAAAACAAAACACAGCCCATAGCATTAATTGGAGTGTTTTGCACGTGAAATGAGCTTCTCAGAAAATTATAGTTTCCAGAGAGAATTCCTCTGGACCTGCAGCAGTTCAGGACCAGTATATAAGGCATCTCAGCTTTTCACTCTCTCATCCACTTCACTGTCCTTCTTCTCCTTTGGAAGCAAGTGAGATGGAAGCTCTATCCTATACGGGGCTTGAGACAGCCTGTTTGGGGAAGGGAGGTGGAGAGAGGGTTTGGTGTGGAGCTGTGGGCTGTCTGAGCTGGGGGAACTCTTGTTCTCTTGTTCTCTTGTTCTCTTGTTCTCTTGTTCTCTTGTTCTCTTGTTCTCTTGACTAAGAAAGACGTTTTGTGGGGCTGTCTGTCCTTGCTTCCTGGTGGGGATCAGGCCAAGAGCTGTGTGGTTCTCCCTGCACTGGCTGCATCTCCCAGGCCAGCCTGTGTCTTGGCTCCCTTGTGGCTGGTGGAGAGGCGGCTCCTCAACCATCCCCATGTTGTCCCTTTTATTCTCTCCCAGGTTCACCTGTGACTGAGAGAAATGTCCAGCTGCGAGCCCTGCACCCCCTGCGACCAGTCCTGGGACCGCCGCCAGTCCTGGGATCGCCCCCAGCGCTGGGACTGGCGCCGGTCCTGTGACCCTTGCCACCAGTCCTGGGACCACCACCAGTCCTGGGACTGCCACCAGCCGCGTGACCGCCGCCAGCGCTGGGACTGCCGCGATTCCTGGGACTCTTGCCATCAGCCCTGGGACCGCCACCAGTCCTGGGACCGCCCCCAGCGCTGGGAGTGCCACCAGCCCTGGGACCGCTGCCAGTCCTGGGACTCTTGCCACCAGTCCTGGGACTGCCGCCAGTCCTGGGACCCCTGGTTCCAGCTCTGCGACCGCCGCCAGTCCTGGGACTCTTGCCACCAGTCCGGGGACCGCCACCACTCCTGGGAGCCCTGGTTCCACCTTTGTGACAGCCGCCAGTCCTGGGACCGCTGCAAGTCCTGGGAGCCCTGGTTCCAGCTCTGCGACCGCCGCCAGTCATGGGACCCTTGCCACCAGACCTGGGACTGGTGCCAGTCCCGGGACTCTTGCCACGACCCCTGGGACCGTCGCCAGTCTTGGGACTCTTGCCCCGAGCCACGGGACTGTCACCACTCCTGGGACTCCTGCCACCAGCCCTGGGACCGCCGCCACTCCTGGGAGCCCTGCTTCCAGCTCTGCGACCGCCGCCAGTCCTGGGACCCTTGCACCCGGCCCTGGGACTGGTGCCAGTCCTGGGACTGCCGCCAGTCCTGGGACTCTTGCCACGAGCCCTGGAACCGTCGCCACTCCTGGGACTCTTGCCACCAGCCCTGGGACCGCCGCCGGTCCTGGGACCGCCGCCAGTCCTGGGACTCTGACCACCAGTCCCGGGATTGCCGCCGCTCCTGGGACTCTTGCCACGAGCCCTGGGATCGCTGCCAGTCCTGGGACCGCCGCCAGCGCTGTGACCCCTGGTTCCAGCCCTGCCGTCCCTGCCAGCCCTGTGGCCCCTGCCCGCTGGCCAACAGCTGCAATGAGTGCTGTTTCAGGCAGTGCCAGGACTCCCACGTTGTCATCGAACCCTCTCCTGTGGTGGTGACTCTGCCTGGCCCCATCCTCAGCTCCTTCCCACAGGACACTGTGGTGGGATCCTCCACCTCTGCTGCTGTTGGCAACATCCTCAGCTGTGAAGGAGTGCCCATCAACTCTGGGGGCTTTGACCTCTCCTGCATCACCAACCGCCACTGCAACAGGATCTGCTAAAGCAGTTCCTGACAGACCCACAGAAAGACACCCCGGAACCCAGAAGATGGAAATGGACTGAGCACGGAGATCCTGACCATTGCTTTCAGAGGCACTGAGCATCCCTGACTCCAGCTGCACTGGAGGAAGGGTGCCTGGGCTCTCTGAAGCCATGGTCCTTGTCTAACTTGCCTGTTTCTTTCACTCTTTTTCTCCCTCTCTCTCTCTACTCTGTTGTTTTGTCCTCCCCTGGGCTGTGAGCACTGGTGAAGCCCCATCCAAGGTGTGAACTGCACCCTGGCCAAGGGTAGAGTCTCCTACATGCCCCTGGTGCTCCCTGCACTGCGGTGCTCGCTCTGAGGACCTCCTTTGTCTCTTCCAAGTTATTAAAGTTTTGCTGCATCCCAGTCTGTGCCTCTGTGTGGTCCTTCTCTCTCCCCACACTGTCTCCAGCTGCCAGAGAGAAAGGTGTTGCTCTGGAGGGATGTGGCAGGCACAGATCAGAGCCCTGGGTCTTCCACGAGGGAGGGAAGGATGAGACACAGACTCCTGCCCTCTGGCTGTTCCTGGTAGCTGAGGAAGAAATACCTGTCTCCGCCAATGCCAGGAGCCGTGAGATCCTGCCTTTCTGCACCCAATTGCAAATTCCCTCCTCAGCCTTTGAGAACATCCTGCAGAAGACGGGGAGTCCAATCAGTCTTCTTGTGAGGTGTCCATCCTCCCAGCTGCACAGTGGGTGGTTGTTGGGAGGAAAGAGTTGAAATGGAGGAATGGCAGGGAGAAAGAAAATAAGAAGGTTTTATTCCAGTTCTTATTGATTTTTTTTCTATCTTGTAGTTTTGTTGATAAACCTGTCTTTATACCCTTTTAAGTTTTGAGCCTGCTTTGCTGCTCTCCTAAACCTATCTCTCAGCAGAGAAAGAGTAAATAATTCTCCTCGGCACTCAAACTACTACACATAATTCAGGAAACAGAAATTGGTGAAACTGAAACCACTATTCCCTGCTACAAGTGGCCCAAGCCTATGGAAAAAGGAAGTTTTTAACAACATCCTGTTATCTTTTCTGAGAGAATTCGTTTCTTTCAGCAGGCAGAAAACAATCCAGAGCAAACACAAATGAGTGAAATTTGCACACTGAGTATTTTTAGCATCTCTGAGGTGCAAGTTTGGCCTTTGAGGGAAAGGATACCAACAGGACAACAGGGGTGGAGTGCTGCAGCAAAGTAGAGCCAATGGGGCTTAAGGGAAGGAAGAACATTCTAGGATGGGCGCATATATGGTGAAGGGGCGCTGAACAGGGTGACATAAACTTAACAAACCAATAGTACAATGAAAGATAGATATTAACGTGTGGCTGCAAAGGCCCATAGGAGGAAGGTTTTCCTCACCCTAACCTCGAGGGGTGTTTCAGCCCAATTGCATCAGTTCCTCCAAGGCTGAGGCATGATTATTCTGGTGGTAGTCCCCTGGGCCTCCACATTAAACCGTGGAAATCTGGTTGCCATGGCACATACTTTGTTCTTTTGAATTATCCTAGCAGTGGGAGCCAGGAAGCATCTAGCCTTTTCTGGTTTTATAGGTGAGCCACATTTCTCTGTATTGTGTTGTTTTTGAGTTTCACCTCAGTAAATTGTAAATCTAACATTTCTAGCCTCTTGCAGTATTCTTTCTGTTTTCCCCTTTAGTTTTGTGGGAGAGAGGGAGAGAGTTTTGTTCACTGGAATACTTGCTCAGATGCCAAAGGCTCACTGAACGTGTTGATGTGCTACATCCCCTTCCTCACACCCTCCAAAATCTCTGATTGACGCAGGCCACTGCCTTTGCAGGTTGATCATCAGCACTGCTACCCTTGTCTATCACCGTGGAGGCCTAACCATGAAAACAGGCTGGAGACACAGATCTGGGTGCGACAACAGCAGCAGGGCTGAAGACCCGGTTTATTTACAAAAACCTACTTTTATACTTTTACTATGAGGCCTGTAGATTGGAGGAAGGAATTCCCACCTCCACATCACATTGGTGAAGGGGACTGTCACACAGTCTTGTTTGTCCCAGCAGAGAATGTAAAAACAATGGCTATGTTTATAGAACATAGCTGATGTTTACATTAAAAGAGCGTGAGAAAGTATGAACTTCTCCTTTAATATGAGCGCTCAGCAAAACCGGGAAAAACTCATAGCAACACTTGTCTCTCTTCCTCTGAATGCTGCTCTTAGGACTCCTTGGGGCACTTGTTGGGCCTGCTCCACGCCATGGACTCTGTCTGACAGTCCCCTGCTAACACAAACAACCTCATCCTGTCCTCTCCCAGTGTGCTCCAGCCTTGCCCTCCCAAGAGATTTCTCTGAGTCTCGTTTGCTACAAGCCCACAGCTGCTGTGGGGAAGGCAGGGCTCTTTGCTCAGAGGTGCTTGCACAACATCAAGGCTTCTTCTGCTTCTCACATTACCCATTAGTTTGTGGGGTAAAAGACTGTGGGTGCACAAGAAGTGGGGAGGGGACACAGCTCGGATAGCTGGTCCCAAGCACCTAGAAGGATAAACCATATCATGATGAGCATGTTAAGCTGCGGGAAGAAGCAGCATGGCAGAAATGTTTGGAGTGATGGCATTTGTCTTCCCAGTTAACCATTCTGCATGATGGATCCCTGCTCTACTGGGGATGGCTGAACACCTGATTGAACATGAGGAGAGGTCAATGAATACCTGGTTTTGCTCTGTTTGCATGTGCAGCTTGTATTTTACCTTTCTCTCAAGCCATGCGTTTCTCTCTACTTTTACTCTTCTGATTCTCCTCCCCATCCCACTGTGCTGTAGGGAGTGACAGAGACACCATGTGTGTGCCGAGACACCAACTGGGGTTACACCATGGCCTTTTTCCGTTCCTTTCCTTATCAGAATTACCCACTGCCATCACCACAATGTGGAGGAACTGCCACATAACAATGGGGGCAAATGGCTGTGGTTTTGGCCAGAGAGTCCTGCCTTTACACAGCAGCTGAGAAGCATCTTCACAGCTCCCCAGCCTTGTGGCCAGTCCTTTGGAGTGGGGTGGACTTTCATGACCATGTGGTTGTGCTGAAGGCAGAATGAGATGCCCACAGAATGCCACCATTGAGAACCAAGGCCCAAGGAAGCCTAAGATGAGATGTACCACCTTGCACCTCCAGAGCAGTCATCTCTTCACCATGGAAGCCACATAGTCTGTGATCAAGGCAATAATCCATACTGCCTGTAAATTACCTTCTTCATCAGAGTAATTGCCAATACAGTTGTTACTAAATGATCCCTGAGGTACCCCTACACATCCCTGCAGATGGACAACATCTCATGAACAATAGTCATTGACAGACCCCTACACCTTCCCTTCTCTTGTGTTTCCCATCTGATGTGCAGGCCATTCCCCACTTTTGGTGAAACCCCTCCTTCTCCATCCCACCTTCCCAGCTCCACAAGGGAACTTGCCCTAATTGCTCACCCCACTCCTTGCACACTCCTTGCACATCCTGGCACATGCCACTTCATTTACCAACTAACTTCCTGGTTCCACCACCTTCTGCTTGTTTGGGCTCCACCTCAGCAGGCTGAGCAGAGACATGGATATTCCCCTGTTCAGGGTGAGGGTGGTAGTGGGGTGAGGGAAGATCAAGGCAAGCTTAAATGCCTCGTGTCTCTTTTCTCATATCTGTTGCAGGCCAGAGAGCTCAAACACCCCACCACAGCCCAGTAAAGCCAGGAAGTACATGAAGAAATTGTTGCCACTGTTGGAGACAGGGAACAAAAGAGTCCAAGAGCTCTTAGCACAGGACAGCATGGGTAGCACCTGTTAGAACAGTCAGTGACACTAAGCCTACGCTTGGGAGAATTTAGGGTGAGAATCACTGGTGACCAGAAAGTCAGAAAGGCCTGAGTCCTCTCCTGCCTCCACAATGGCACAGAGCTTTCCTTGTATGACACTGGGGACTCCCAGGGCTGCACATGGCCACAGAGAAGTGGTGAACCGTGACTGCAGGCAGGAACATCCCAACCAAGATGCAATGGTGGAGCACAAATTTGACTGCATAGCTGGAAAATGACCTTGTCGTCACCTGTTAGAGGAAGTGGAGCAGCATCCTGAGTATCATCATAAATGGGAGCATGATCATCCAGAATCCCAGAATTGTCACCATTGAAAGATGCCACTGGAGATGGTCAGGTTTAGCCGTCCAGGTGTGACACAACAAAAGCAGATTGATCAGGATATAGTCCCATATAATTTTTAATGTCTCTAAAGACATTGACCAAGATTCCATGCGCTGCCTGGGCAACTTTCCCAGGCATGGGTCCATTCTCAGAGTAGAGGAGTATTTGCTTGTGCCTCTTCAGAATTTCCTTTCACATTGCCTCAGTACATACCGCGGGGCAGGCAAAGAGCCCTGCCTCCCCCACAGCAGCTGTGGGCTTGTAGCAAAAGAGACTCAGAGAAACCTCTTGGGAGGGCAAGGCTGGAGCACACTGGGAGAGGACATGATGAGGTTGTTTGTGTTAGCAGGGGACTGTCAGACAGAGTCCATGGCGTGGAGGGGGCCCAACAAGTGCCCCAAGGAGTCCTAAGAGCAGCATTCAGAGGAAGAGAGACAAGGGCAGCAGTGCTGATGATCAACCTGCAAAGGCAGTGGCCTGCGTCAATCAGAGATTTTGGAGGGTGGGAGGAAGGGGATGTAGCACATCAACACGTTCCATGAGCCTTTGGCATCTGAGCAAGCATTCCAGGGCTTATAGCAACAACAGGGCCCTTCCTGCCCATGGGGCTGCAAACAAGCCCATGGGAGTGTCCCAAGCCAATGTCCCCAAACTGCAGGCAATGCCTCTGGCACTCAAGGCTCATCCTCTGCTGGCCCCAATGAGCTCCTGTCTCAGAAGTCGAAGGGCTTCTGGACTCAGCTCTAAAAAGGAGCCCTCAGGGAGAAACGTGTGTGGCCAAAGAAGGCAATCAAAATGTGGCCATACAGGAAAACAAAACACAGCCCATAGCATTAATTGGAGTGTTTTGCATGTGAAATGAGCTTCTCAGAAAATTATAGTTTCCAGAGAGAATTCCTCTGGACCTGCAGCAGTTCAGGACCAGTATATAAGGCATCTCAGCTTTTCACTCTCTCATCCACTTCACTGTCCTTCTTCTCCTTTGGAAGCAAGTGAGATGGAAGCTCTATCCTATACTGGGCTTGAGACAGCCTGTTTGGGGAAGGGAGGTGGAGAGAGGGTTTAGTGTGGAGCTGTGGGCTGTGTCTGAGCTGGGGAACTCTTGTTCTCTTGTTCTCTTGTTCTCTTGTTCTCTTGTTCAGTTGTTCTGTTGTTCTCTTGTTCTCTTGTTCTCTTGTTCTCTTGTTCTCCTGACTAAGAAAGTGCTTTTGTGGGGCTGTCTGTCCTTGCTTCCTGGTGGGGATCAGGCCAAGAGCTGTGTGGTTCTCCCTGCACTGGCTGCATCTCCCAGGCCAGCCTGTGTCTTGGCTCCCTTGTGGCTGGTGGAGAGGCGGCTCCTCAACCATCCCCATGTTGTCCCTTTTATTCTCTCCCAGGTTCACCTGTGACTGAGAGCCATGTCCAGCTGGGAGCCCTGCACCCCCTGCGACCAGTCCTGGGACCGCCGCCAGTCCTGGGATCGCCCCCAGCGCTGGGACTGGCGCCGGTCCTGTGACCCTTGCCACCAGTCCTGGGAATGCCACCAGTCCTGGGACTGCCACCAGCCCCGTGACCGCCGCCAGCGCTGGGACTGCCGCGATTCCTGGGACTCTTGCCATCAGCCCTGGGACCGCCACCAGTCCTGGGACCGCCCCCAGCGCTGGGAGTGCCACCAGCCCTGGGACCGCTGCCAGTCCTGGGACTCTTGCCACCAGTCCTGGGACTGCCGCCAGTCCTGGGACCCCTGGTTCCAGCTCTGCGACCGCCGCCAGTCCTGGGACTCTTGCCACCAGTCCGGGGACCGCCACCACTCCTGGGAGCCCTGGTTCCACCTTTGTGACAGCCGCCAGTCCTGGGACCGCTGCAAGTCCTGGGAGCCCTGGTTCCAGCTCTGCGACCGCCGCCAGTCATGGGACCCTTGCCACCAGACCTGGGACTGGTGCCAGTCCCGGGACTCTTGCCACGACCCCTGGGACCGTCGCCAGTCCTGGGACTCTTGCCCCGAGCCACGGGACCGTCACCACTCCTGGGACTCCTGCCACCAGTCCTGGGACCGCCGCCACTCCTGGGAGCCCTGCTTCCAGCTCTGCGACCGCCGCCAGTCCTGGGACCCTTGCACCCGGCCCTGGGACTGGTGCCAGTCCTGGGACTGCCGCCAGTCCTGGGACTCTTGCCACGAGCCCTGGAACCGTCGCCACTCCTGGGACTCTTGCTACCAGCCCTGGGACCGCCGCCGGTCCTGGGACCGCCGCCAGTCCTGGGACTCTGACCACCAGTCCCGGGATTGCCGCCAGTCCTGGGACTCTTGCCCCGAGCCCTGGAACCATCGCCGCTCCTGGGACTCTTGCCACCAGCCCTGGGACCGCTGCCAGTCCTGGGACCGCCGCCAGCGCTGTGACCCCTGGTTCCAGCCCTGCCGTCCCTGCCAGCCCTGCGGCCCCTGCCCGCTGGCCAACAGCTGCAATGAGTGCTGTTTCAGGCAGTGCCAGGACTCCCACGTTGTCATCGAACCCTCTCCTGTGGTGGTGACTCTGCCTGGCCCCATCCTCAGCTCCTTCCCACAGGACACTGTGGTGGGATCCTCCACCTCTGCTGCTGTTGGCAACATCCTCAGCTGTGAAGGAGTGCCCATCAACTCTGGGGGCTTTGACCTCTCCTGCATCACCAACCGCCACTGCAACAGGATCTGCTAAAGCAGGTCCTGACAGACCCACAGAAAGACACCCCGGAACCCAGAAGACGGAAATGGACTGAGCACGGAGATCCTGACCATTGCTTTCAGAGGCACTGAGCATCCCTGACTCCAGCTGCACTGGAGGAAGGGTGCCTGGGCTCTCTGAAGCCATGGTCCTTGTCTAACTTGCCTGTTTCTTTCACTCTTTTTCTCCCTCTCTCTCTCTACTCTGTTGTTTTGTCCTCCCCTGGGCTGTGAGCACTGGTGAAGCCCCATCCAAGGTGTGAACTGCACCCTGGCCAAGGGGCAGAGTCTCCTACATGCCCCTGGTGCTCCCTGCACTGCGGTGCTCGCTCCGAGGACCTCCTTTGTCTCTTCCAAGTTATTAAAGTTTTGCTGCATCCCAGTCTGTGCCTCTGTGTGGTCCTTCTCTCTCCCCACACTGTCTCCAGCTGCCAGAGAGAAAGGTGTTGCTCTGGAGGGATGTGGCAGGCACAGATCAGAGCCCTGGGTCTTCCACGAGGGAGGGAAGGATGAGACACAGGCTCCTGCCCTCTGGCTGTTCCTGGTAGCTGAGGAAGAAATACCTGTCTCCGCCAATGCCAGGAGCCGTGAGATCCTGCCTTTCTGCACCCAATTGCAAATTCCCTCCTCAGCCTTTAAGAACATCCTGCAGAAGACGGGGAGTCCAATCAGTTTTCTTGTGAGGTGTCCATCCTCCCAGCTGCACAGTGGGTGGTTGTTGGGAGGAAAGAGTTGAAATGGAGGAATGGCAGGGAGAAAGAAAATAAGAAGGTTTTATTCCGATTTTTATTGATTTTTTTCTATCTTGTAGTTTTGTTGATAAACCTGTCTTTATACCCTTTTAAGTTTTGAGCCTGCTTTGCTGCTCTCCTAAGCCTATCTCACAGCAGAGAAAGAGTAAATAATTCTCCTCGGCACTCAAACTACTACACATAATTCAGGAAACAGAAATTGGTGAAACTGAAACCACTACACACTGCTACAAGAGGCCCAAGCCTATGGAAAAAGGAAGTTTTTAACAACATTCTGTTATCTTTTCTGAGAGAATTCGTTTCTTTCAGCAGGCAGAAAACAATCCAGAGCAAACACAAATGAGTGAAATTTGCACACTGAGTATTTTTAGCATCTCTGAGGTGCAAGTTTGGCCTTTGAGGGAAAGGATACCAACAGGACAACAGGGGTGGAGTGCTGCAGCAAAGTAGAGCCAATGGGGCTTAAGGGAAGGAAGAACATTCTAGGATGGGCGCATATATGGTGAAGGGGCGCTGAACAGGGTGACATAAACTTAACAAACCAATAGAACAATGAAAGATAGATATTAACGTGTGGCTGCAAAGGCCCATAGGAGGAAGGTTTTCCTCACCCTAACCTCGAGGGGTGTTTCAGCCCAATTGCATCAGTTCCTCCAAGGCTGAGGCATGATTATTCTGGTGGTAGTCCCCTGGGCCTCCACATTAAACCGTGGAAATCTGGTTGCCATGGCACATACTTTGTCCTTTGTAATTATCCTAGCAGTGGGAGCCAGGAAGCATCTAGCCTTTTCTGGTTTTATAGGTGAGCCACTTTTCTCTGTATTGTGTTGTTTTTGAGTTTCACCTCAGTAAATTGTAAATCTAACATTTTTAGCCTCTTGCAGTATTCTTTCTGTTTTCCCCTTTAGTTTTGTGGGAGAGAGGGAGAGAGTTTTGTTCACTGGAATACTTGCTCAGATGCCAAAGGCTCACTGAACGTGTTGATGTGCTACATCCCCTTCCTCACGCCCTCCATAATCTCTGATTGACGCAGGCCACTGCCTTTGCAGGTTGATCATCAGCACTGCTACCCTTGTCTATCACCGTGGAGGCCTAACCAGGAAAACAGGCTGGAGACAGAGATCTGGGTGCGACAACAGCAGCAGGGCTGAAGACCCGGTTTATTTACAAAAACCTACTTTAATACTTTTACTATGAGGCCTGTAGATTGGAGGAAGGAATTCCCACCTCCACATCACATTGGTGAAGGGGACTGTCACACAGTCTTGTTTGTCCCAGCAGAGAATGTAAAAACAATGGCTATGTTTATAGAACATAGCTGATGTTTACATTAAAAGAGCGTGAGAAAGTATGAACTTCTCCTTTAATATGAGCGCTCAGCAAAACCGGGAAAAACTCATAGCAACACTTGTCTCTCTTCCTCTGAATGCTGCTCTTAGGACTCCTTGGGGCACTTGTTGGGCCTGCTCCACGCCATGGACTCTGTCTGACAGTCCCCTGCTAACACAAACAACCTCATCATGTCCTCTCCCAGTGTGCTCCAGCCTTGCCCTCCCAAGAGGTTTCTCTGAGTCTCTGAGTTTGCTACAAGCCCACAGCTGCTGTGGGGGAGGCAGGGCTCTTTGCTCAGAGGTGCTTGCACAACATCAAGGCTTCTTCTGCTTCTCACATTACCCATTAGTTTGTGGGGTAAAAGACTGTGGGTGCACAAGAAGTGGGGAGGGGACACAGCTCTTTCATGGGTTAACACTGGCCAGAGGTTAATGCACCCATGAATATATGTTTTTTCCCTAACAACTACTGTGGGTTGTGGTCGGGAACAGAGCAGAGCAGGCTTAAATCTTGAGACAAAAAAAAAAAAAAACCGAAACTTTATTACATTACATAAGAACAGAGACAGAAAACTCCTAAACACACACAGAGACAGAAATAAAAACTTCTCATAACATTTCTTCTTTTCCCCCAGTTTCCACCCCCCACACATTACTCTTCACAGACCAAACCTTTGGGTTTTAGATCAAACAATCACCACTCAAAAAAAACCTATCTTGAATTCAGCAAGGGAGAGAGGAGTCTCTCTCGCACCACAGACTGTTCCTCAGAAAACACGGGTCCACCCCTTATGTGTTTCCATGTCACCCGTGGCACCGCCCGGAGAAGTCTGCCAGGGTGACACTCTCTTTTTCCTATGTCCAGCACTCTCACCGCTGTCCATAGGCTGAAGCTGCATACAGGGCTCTTTTAAGGATGCTTGCATGCCAAGCTCTCCCCATTTTTCCCCTTGGGGCCGAGGTTTCCAAGAGCAGGTCTCTCCTGAGGGCAGAGGGCTCCACCACACCCTCCCCCTCTCTTCTCTGCTCGCTCCACTCTTCAAGTGCCAGTCACTGTAGCAAAAGCAAAGGCAGCTGCACCCACCCAAAATGCAGTTTAGGTTCAAAGGAGACTTAAGTTCAGTCCATGGCTAACATAATGCAAGAAAAGTCCAGCCCAAAAGCCACTCCTCTTCAATCTCTGCCCATCTGGGTTTTTTCATCTTCCTTTATCATCTTGGTCTCAGGCTGTTTCTCTCTCTCTTCTGAAACTACCAGTCATGAGAATCAATGTCTAAGAGAAGTTTCTTATTGCCTCAGAAAGGGTTAACAGTTTCTAGCTCTCGGCAGGGCTGCAGGCTCAGGCACTCCCAGGCTGGGTGACTCCCACGTGGCTCGGCACCTTCTCCCGGGGTGGGGGGGGGGGGGGGTGGGGGGGGCGTGGTGAGCACACACGGAAGGCACTTCCACAGTTTTTCACCCCTCCATCCTGGATGGGGCAGCTCAGTTCCAGTCCTGTCCACTCTCTTCTCCCCCCGGGGGCCCCAGCTTACTTCAGTTCCGCCATGTGGTTTTCCTGAGCCTGGCCACGTGGCTCCCCTCCCCCACTCAGCCCAAAGCTGAGCAGGGCAGAGAAGATGTTTCTCTGCTCAAACCAGAACGTAAAAGGGGCCAAACCCCCCTGGAGTCCTGTTTTTAACTCTTTGTGTCCTCAGAGGCGTGTCCAAACCTCCGAGTGACCAATCCAAGTGCCAGCAGAAAAGCTAATCACTGATTGGCTTGCCCACATCCCCCTGGAAAAATTCACCTCCCCCCAAAACAACGACTAGCTCAGACAGCTGGTCCCAAGCACCTAGAAGGATAAACCATATCATGATGAGCATGTTAAGCTGCGGGAAGAAGCAGCATGGCAGAAATGTTTGGAGTGATGGCATTTGTCTTCCCAGTTAACCATTCTGCATGATGGATCCCTGCTCTACTGGGGATGGCTGAACACCTGATTGAACATGAGGAGAGGTCAATGAATACCTGGTTTTGCTCTGTTTGCATGTGCAGCGTGTATTTTACCTTTCTCTCAAGCCATGCGTTTCTCTCTACTTTTACTCTTCTGATTCTCCTCCCCATCCCACTGTGCTGTAGGGAGTGACAGAGACACCATGTGTGTGCCGAGACACCAACTGGGGTTACACCATGGCCTTTTTCCGTTCCTTTCCTTATCAGAATTACCCACTGCCATCACCACAATGTGGAGGAGCTGCCACGGAAAAATGGGGACAAATGGCTGTGGTTTTGGCCAGAGAGTCCTGCCTTTACACAGCAGCTGAGAAGCATCTTCACAGCTCCCCAGCCTTGTGGCCAGTCCTTTGGAGTGGGGTGGACTTTCATGACCATGTGGTTGTGCTGAAGGCAGAATGAGATGCCCACAGAATGCCACCACTGAGAACCAAGGCCCAAGGAAGCCTAAGATGAGATGTACCACCTTGCACCTCCAGAGCAGTCATCTCTTCACCATGGAAGCCACATAGTCTGTGATCAAGGCAATAGTCCATACTGCCTGTAAATTACCTTCTTCATCAGAGTAATTTCCAATATAGTTGTTACACCTAAATAATCCCTGAGGTACCCCTACACATCCCTGCAGATGGACAACATCTCATGAACAATAGTCATTGACAGACCCCTACACCTTCCCTTCTCTTGTGTTTCCCATCTGATGTGCAGGCCATTCCGCACTTTTGGTGAAACCCCTCCTTCTCCATCTCACCTTCCCAGCTCCACAAGGGAACTTGCCCTAATTGCTCACCCCACTCCTTGCACACTCCTTGCACATCCTGGCACATGCCACTTCATTTACCAACTAACTTCCTGGTTCCACCACCTTCTGCTTGTTTGGGCTCCACCTCAGCAGGCTGAGCAGAGACATGGATATTCCCCTGTTCAGGGTGAGGGTGGTAGTGGGGTGAGGGAAGATCAAGGCAAGCTTAAATGCCTCGTGTCTCTTTTCTCATATCTGTTGCCAGCCAGAGAGCTCAAACACCCCACCACAGCCCAGTAAAGCCAGGAAGTACATGAAGAAATTGTTGCCACTGTTGGAGACAGGGAACAAAAGAGTCCAAGAGCTCTTAGCACAGGACAGCATGGGTAGCACCTGTTAGAACAGTCAGTGACACTAAGCCTACGCTTGGGAGAATTTAGGGTGAGAATCACTGGTGACCAGAAAGTCACAAAGGCCCGAGTCCTCTCCTGCCTCCACAATGGCACAGAGCTTTCCTTGTATGACACTGGGGACTCCCAGGGCTGCACATGGCCACAGAGAAGTGGTGAACCGTGACTGCAGGCAGGAACATCCCAGCCAAGATGCAATGGTGGAGCACAAATTTGACTGCATAGCTGGAAAATGACCTTGTCGTCACCTGTGAGAGGAAGTGGAGCAGCATCCTGAGTATCATCATAAATGGGAGCATGATCATCCAGAATCCCAGAATTGTCACCATTGAAAGGTGCCACTGGAGATGGTCAGGTTTAGCCGTCCAGCTGTGACACAACAAAAGCAGATTGATCAGGATATAGTCCCATATAATTTTTAATGTCTCTAAAGACATTGACCAAGATTCCATGCGCTGCCTGGGCAACTTTCCCAGGCATGGGTCCATTCTCAGAGTAGAGGAGTATTTGCTTGTGCCTCTTCAGAATTTCCTTTCACATTGCCTCAGTACATACCGCGGGGCAGGCAAAGAGCCCTGCCTCCCCCACAGCAGCTGTGGGCTTGTAGCAAACGAGACTCAGAGAAACCTCTTGGGAGGGCAAGGCTGGAGCACACTGGGAGAGGACAGGATGAGGTTGTTTGTGTTAGCAGGGGACTGTCAGACAGAGTCCATGGCGTGGAGGAGGCCCAACAAGTGCCCCAAGGAGTCCTAAGAGCAGCATTCAGAGGAAGAGAGACAAGGGCAGCAGTGCTGATGATCAACCTGCAAAGGCAGTGGCCTGCGTCAATCAGAGATTTTGGAGGGTGGGAGGAAGGGGATGTAGCACATCAACACATTCCATGAGCCTTTGGCATCTGAGCAAGCATTCCAGGGCTTATAGCAACAACAGGGCCCTTCCTGCCCACGGGGCTGCAAACAAGCCCATGGGAGTGTCCCAAGCCAATGTCCCCAAAATGCAGGCAATGCCTCTGGCACTCAAGGCTCATCCTCTGCTGGCCCCAATGAGCTCCTGTCTCAGAAGTCGATGGGCTTCTGGACTCAGCTCTAAAAAGGAGCCCTCAGGGGGAAACGTGTGTGGCCAAAGAAGGCAATCAAAATGTGGCCATACAGGAAAACAAAACACAGCCCATAGCATTAATTGGAGTGTTTTGCATGTGAAATGAGCTTCTCAGAAAATTATAGTTTCCAGAGAGAATTCCTCTGGACCTGCAGCAGTTCAGGACCAGTATAAAAGGCATCTCAGCTTTTCACTCTCTCATCCACTTCACTGTCCCTCTTCTCCTTTGGAAGCAAGTGAGATGGAAGCTCTATCCTATACGGGGCTTGAGACAGCCTGTTTGGGGAAGGGAGGTGGAGAGAGGGTTTAGTGTGGAGCTGTGGGCTGTCTGGGCTGGGGGAACTCTTGTTCTCTTGTTCTCTTGTTCTCTTGTTCTCTTGTTCTCTTGTTCTCTTGACTAAGAAAGACGTTTTGTGGGGCTGTCTGTCCTTGCTTCCTGGTGGGGATCAGGCCAAGAGCTGTGTGGTTCTCCCTGCACTGGCTGCATCTCCCAGGCCAGCCTGTGTCTTGGCTCCCTTGTGGCTGGTGGAGAGGCGGCTCCTCAACCATCCCCATGTTGTCCCTTTTATTCTCTCCCAGGTTCACCTGTGACTGAGAGCCATGTCCAGCTGGGAGCCCTGCACCCCCTGCGACCAGTCCTGGGACCGCCGCCAGTCCTGGGATCGCCCCCAGCGCTGGGACTGGCGCCGGTCCTGTGACCCTTGCCACCAGTCCTGGGACCACCACCAGTCCTGGGACTGCCACCAGCCCCGTGACCGCCGCCAGCGCTGGGACTGCCGCGATTCCTGGGACTCTTGCCATCAGCCCTGGGACCGCCACCAGTCCTGGGACCGCCCCCAGCACTGGGAGTGCCACCAGCCCTGGGACCGCTGCCAGTCCTGGGACTCTTGCCACCAGTCCGGGGACCGCCACCACTCCTGGGAGCCCTGGTTCCACCTTTGTGACAGCCGCCAGTCCTGGGACCGCTGCAAGTCCTGGGAGCCCTGGTTCCAGCTCTGCGACCGCCGCCAGTCATGGGACCCTTGCCACCAGACCTGGGACTGGTGCCAGTCCCGGGACTCTTGCCACGACCCCTGGGACCGTCGCCAGTCCTGGGACTCTTGCCCCGAGCCACGGGACCGTCACCACTCCTGGGACTCCTGCCACCAGCCCTGGGACCGCCGCCACTCCTGGGAGCCCTGGTTCCAGCTCTGCGACCGCCGCCAGTCCTGGGACCCTTGCACCCGGCCCTGGGACTGGTGCCAGTCCTGGGACTGCCGCCAGTCCTGGGACTCTTGCCACGAGCCCTGGAACCGTCGCCACTCCTGGGACTCTTGCCACCAGCCCTGGGACCGCCGCCGGTCCTGGGACTCTGACAACCAGTCCCGGGATTGCCGCCGGTCCTGGGACTCTTGCCACGAGCCCTGGAACCATCGCCGCTCCTGGGACTCTTGCCACCAGCCCTGGGATCGCTGCCAGTCCTGGGACCGCCGCCAGCGCTGTGACCCCTGGTTCCAGCCCTGCCGTCCCTGCCAGCCCTGTGGCCCCTGCCCGCTGGCCAACAGCTGCAATGAGTGCTGTTTCAGGCAGTGCCAGGACTCCCACGTTGTCATCGAACCCTCGCCCGTGGTGGTGACTCTGCCTGGCCCCATCCTCAGCTCCTTCCCACAGGACACTGTGGTGGGATCCTCCACCTCTGCTGCTGTTGGCAACATCCTCAGCTGTGAAGGAGTGCCCATCAACTCTGGGGGCTTTGACCTCTCCTGCATCACCAACCGCCACTGCAACAGGATCTGCTAAAGCAGTTCCTGACAGACCCACAGAAAGACACCCCGGAACCCAGAAGACGGAAATGGACTGAGCACGGAGATCCTGACCATTGCTTTCAGAGGCACTGAGCATCCCTGACTCCAGCTGCACTGGAGGAAGGGTGCCTGGGCTCTCTGAAGCCATGGTCCTTGTCTAACTTGCCTGTTTCTTTCACTCTTTTTCTCCCTCTCTCTCTCTACTCTGTTGTTTTGTCCTCCCCTGGGCTGTGAGCACTGGTGAAGCCCCATCCAAGGTGTGAACTGCACCCTGGCCAAGGGGCAGAGTCTCCTACATGCCCCTGGTGCTCCCTGCACTGCGGTGCTCGCTCTGAGGACCTCCTTTGTCTCTTCCAAGTTATTAAAGTTTTGCTGCATCCCAGTCTGTGCCTCTGTGTGGTCCTTCTCTCTCCCCACACTGTCTCCAGCTGCCAGAGAGAAAGGTGTTGCTCTGGAGGGATGTGGCAGGCACAGATCAGAGCCCTGGGTCTTCCACGAGGGAGGGAAGGATGAGACACAGACTCCTGCCCTCTGGCTGTTCCTGGTAGCTGAGGAAGAAATACCTGTCTCCGCCAATGCCAGGAGCCGTGAGATCCTGCCTTTCTGCACCCAATTGCAAATTCCCTCCTCAGCCTTTAAGAACATCCTGCAGAAGACGGGGAGTCCAATCAGTCTTCTTGTGAGGTGTCCATCCTCCCAGCTGCACAGTGGGTGGTTGTTGGGAGGAAAGAGTTGAAATGGAGGAATGGCAGGGAGAAAGAAAATAAGAAGGTTTTATTCCGATTTTTATTGATTTTTTTCTATCTTGTAGTTTTGTTGATAAACCTGTCTTTATACCCTTTTAAGTTTTGAGCCTGCTTTGCTGCTCTCCTAAACCTATCTCTCAGCAGAGAAAGAGTAAATAATTCTCCTCGGCACTCAAACTACTACACATAATTCAGGAAACAGAAATTGGTGAAACTGAAACCACTATTCCCTGCTACAAGAGGCCCAAGCCTATGGAAAAAGGAAGTTTTTAACAACATCCTGTTATCTTTTCTGAGAGAATTCATTTCTTTCAGCAGGCAGAAAACAATCCAGAGCAAACACAAATGAGTGAAATTTGCACACTGAGTATTTTTAGCATCTCTGAGGTGCAAGTTTGGCCTTTGAGGGAAAGGATACCAACAGGACAACAGGGGTGGAGTGCTGCAGCAAAGTAGAGCCAATGGGGCTTAAGGGAAGGAAGAACATTCTAGGATGGGCGCATATATGGTGAAGGGGCGCTGAACAGGGTGACATAAACTTAACAAACCAATAGAACATTGAAAGATAGATATTAACGTGTGGCTGCAAAGGCCCATAGGAGGAAGGTTTTCCTCACCCTAACCTCGAGGGGTGTTTCAGCCCAATTGCATCAGTTCCTCCAAGGCTGAGGCATGATTATTCTGGTGTAGGCCCCTGGGCCTCCACATTAAACCGTGGAAATCTGGTTGCCATGGCACATACTTTGTCCTTTTGAATTATCCTAGCAGTGGGAGCCAGGAAGCATCTAGCCTTTTCTGGTTTTATAGGTGAGCCACTTTTCTCTGTATTGTGTTGTTTTTGAGTTTCACCTCATTAAATTGTAAATCTAACATTTTTAGCCTCTTGCAGTATTCTTTCTGTTTTCCCCTTTAGTTTTGTGGGAGAGAGGGAGAGAGTTTTGTTCACTGGAATACTTGCTCAGATGACAAAGGCTCACTGAACGTGTTGATGTGCTACATCCCCTTCCTCACGCCCTCCAAAATCTCTGATTGACACTGGCCACTGCCTTTGCAGGTTGATCATCAGCACTGCTACCCTTGTCTCTCTTCCTCTGAATGCTGCTCTTAGGACTCCTTGGGGCACTTGTTGGGCCTCCTCCACTCCATGGACTCTGTCTGACAGTCCCCTGCTAACACAAACAACCTCATCATGTCCTCTCCCAGTGTGATCCAGCCTTGCCCTCCCAAGAGGTTTCTCTGAGTCTCTTTTGCTACAAGCCCACAGCTGCTGTGGGGAAGGCAGGGCTCTTTGCTCAGAGGTGTTTGCACAACATCAAGGCTTCTTCTGCTTCTCACATTACCCATTAGTTTGTGAGGTACAAGACTGTGGGTGCACAAGAAGTGGGGAGGGGACACAGCTCGGATAGCTGGTTCCAAGCACCTAGAAGGATAAACCATATCATGATGAACATGTTAAGCTGCGGGAAGAAGCAGCATGGCAGGAATGTTTGGAGTGATGACATTTGTCTTCCCAGTTAACCATTCTGCATGATGGATCCCTGCTCTAGTGGTGATGGCTGAACACCTGATTGAACTTGAGGAGTGGTCAATGAATACCTGGTTTTGCTCTGTTTGCATGTGCAGCGTGTATTTTACCTTTCTCTCAACCCATGCGTTTCTCTCTACTTTTACTCTTCTGATTCTCCTCCCCATCCCACTGTGCTGTAGGGAGTGACAGAGACACCATGTGTGTGCCGAGACACCAACTGGGGTTACACCATGGCCTTTTTCCGTTCCTTTCCTTATCAGAATTACCCACTGCCATCACCACAATGTGGAGGAACTGCCACATAACAATGGGGGCAAATGGCTGTGGTTTTGGCCAGAGAGTCCTGCCTTTACACAGCAGCTGAGAAGCATCTTCACAGCTCCCCAGCCTTGTGGCCAGTCCTTTGGAGTGGGGTGGACTTTCATGACCATGTGGTTGTGCTGAAGGCAAATGAGATGCCCACAGAATGCCACCACTGAGAACCAAGGCCCAAGGAAGCCTAAGATGAGATGTACCACCTTGCACCTCCAGAGCAGTCATCTCTTCACCATGGAAGCCACATAGTCTGTGATCAAGGCAATAGTCCATACTGCCTGTAAATTACATTCCTCATCAGAGCAATTGCTTACCCCACTCCTTCCACACTCCTTGCACATCCTGGCACATGCCACTTCATTTACCAACTAACTTCCTGGTTCCACAACCTTCTGCTTGTTTGGGCTCCACCTCAGCAGGCTGAGCAGAGACATGGATATTCCCCTGTTCAGGGTGAGGGTGGTAGTGGGGTGAGGGAAGATCAAGGCAAGCTTAAATGCCTCGTGTCTCTTTTCTCATATCTGTTGCCAGCCAGAGAGCTCAAACACCCCACCGCAGACCAGTAAAGCCAGGAAGTACATGAAGAAATTGTTGCCACTGTTGGAGACAGGGAACAAAAGAGTCCAAGAGCTCTTAGCACAGGACAGCATGGGTAGCACCTGTTAGAACAGTCAGTGACACTAAGCCTACGCTTGGGAGAATTTAGGGTGAGAATCACTGGTGACCAGAAAGTCAGAAAGGCCCGAGTCCTCTCCTGCCTCCACAATGGCACAGAGCTTTCCTTGTATGACACTGTGGACTCCCAGGGCTGCACATGGCCACAGAGAAGTGGTGAACCGTGACTGCAGGCAGGAACATCCCAGCCAAGATGCAATGGTGGAGCACAAATTTGACTGCATAGCTGGAAAATGACCGTGTTGTCACCTGTGAGAAGAAGTGGAGCAGCATCCTGAGTATCATCATAAATGGGAGCATGATCATCCAGAATCCCAGAATTGTCACCACTGAAAGGTGCCACTGGAGATGGTCAGGTTTAGCCGTCCAGATGTGACACAACAAAAGCAGATTGATCAGGATATAGTCCCATATAATTTTTAATGTCTCTAAAGACATTGACCAAGATTCCATGCGCTGCCTGGGCAACTTTCCCAGGCATGGGTCCATTCTCAGAGTAGAGGAGTATTTGCTTGTGCCTCTTCAGAATTTCCTTTCACATTGCCCCTGTACATACCGCGGGGCAGGCAAAGAGCCCTGCCTCCCCCACAGCAGCTGTGGGCTTGTAGCAAACGAGACTCAGAGAAACCTCTTGGGAGGGCAAGGCTGGATCACACTGGGAGAGGACAGGATGAGGTTGTTTGTGTTAGCAGGGGACTGTCAGACAGAGTCCATGGCGTGGAGGAGGCCCAACAAGTGCCCCAAGGAGACCTAAGAGCAGCATTCAGAGGAAGAGAGACAAGGGCAGCAGTGCTGATGATCAACCTGCAAAGGCAGTGGCCTGCGTCAGTCAGAGATTTTGGAGGGTGTGAGGAAGGGGATGTAGCACATCAACACGTTCAGTGAGCCTTTGGCATCTGAGCAAGTATTCCAGTGAACAAAACTCTCTACCTCTCTCCCATAAAACTAGAGGGAAAACAGAAATAATTCTGCAAGAGGTTAAAAATGTTAGATTTACAATTTACTGAGGTGAAACTCAAAAAACAACACAATACAGAGAAAAGTGGTACACCTACAAAACCAGAAAAGGCTAGATGCTTCCTGGCTCCCACTGCTAGGATAATTACAAAGAACAAAGTATGGGCCATGGCAAACAGATTTCCACGGTTTAATGTGGAGGCCCAGGGGCCTACACCAGAATAATCATGCCTCAGCCTTGGAGGAACTGATGCAATTGGGCTGAAACACCCCTCGAGGTTAGGGTGAGGAAAACCTTCCTCCTATGGGCCTTTGCAGCCACACGTTAATATCTATCTTTCATTGTTCTATTGCTTTGTTAAGTTTATGTCACCCTGTTCAGCGCCCCTTCACCATATATGCGCCCATCCTAGAATGTTCTTCCTTCCCTTTAGCCCCATTGGCTCTACTTTGCTGCAGCACTCCACCCCTGTTGTCCTGTTGGTATCCTTTCCCTCAAAGGCCAAACTTGCACCTCAGAGATGCTAAAAATACTCAGTGTGCAAATTTCACTCATTTGTGTTTGCTCTGGATTGTTTTCTGCCTGCTGAAAGAAACGAATTCTCTCAGAAAAGATAACAGGATGTTGTTAAAAACTTCCTTTTTCCATAGGCTTGGGCCTCTTGTAGCAGGGAATAGTGGTTTCAGTTTCACCAATTTCTGTTTCCTGAATTATGTGTAGTAGTTTGAGTGCCGAGGAGAATTATTTACTCTTTCTCTGCTGAGAGATAGGTTTAGGAGAGCAGCAAAGCAGGCTCAAAACTTAAAAGGGTATAAAGACAGGTTTATCAACAAAACTACAAGATAGAAAAAAATCAATAAAAATCGGAATAAAACCTTCTTATTTTCTTTCTCCCTGCCATTCCTCCATTTCAACTCTTTCCTCCCAACAACCACCCACTGTGCAGCTGGGAGGATGGAAACCTCACAAGAAAACTGATTGGACTCCCCGTCTTCTGCAGGATGTTCTTAAAGGCTGAGGAGGGAATTTGCAATTGGGTGCAGAAAGGCAGGATCTCACGGCTCCTGGCATTGGCGGAGACAGGTATTTCTTCCTCAGCTACCAGGAACAGCCAGAGGGCAGGAGTCTGTGTCTCATCCTTCCCTCCCTCGTGGAAGACCCAGGGCTCTGATCTGTGCCTGCCACATCCCTCCAGAGCAACACCTTTCTCTCTGGCAGCTGGGGACAGTGTGGGGAGAGAGAAGGACCACACAGAGGCACAGACTGGGATGCACCAAAACTTTAATAACTTGGAAGAGACAAAGGAGGTCCTCGGAGCGAGCACCATAGTGCAGGGAGCACCAGGGGCATGTAGGAGACTCTACCCTTGGCCAGGGTGCAGTTCACACCTTGGATGGGGCTTCACCAGTGCTCACAGCCCAGGGGAGGACAAAACAACAGAGTAGAGAGAGAGAGAGAGAAAGAAGAGTGAAAGAAACAGGCAAGTTAGACAAGGACCGTGGCTTCAGAGAGCCCAGGCACCCTTCCTCCAGTGCAGCTGGAGTCAGGGATGCTCAGTGCCTCTGAAAGCAATCGTCAGGATCTCCGTGGTCAGTCCATTTCCGTCTTCTGGGTTCCAGGGTGTCTTTCTGTGGGTCTGTCAGGAACTGCTTTAGCAGATCCTGTTGCAGTGGCGGTTGGTGATGCAGGAGAGGTCAAAGCCCCCAGAGTTGATGGGCACTCCATCACAGCTGAGGATGTTGCCAACAGCAGCAGAGGTGGAGGATCCCACCACAGTGTCCTGTGGGAAGGAGCTGAGGATGGGGCCAGGCAGAGTCACCACCACGGGAGAGGGTTCAATGACAACGTGGGAGTCCTGGCACTGCCTGACACAGCACTCATTGCAGCTGTTGGCCAGCGGGCAGGGGCCGCAGGGCTGGCAGGGACGGCAGGGCTGGAACCAGGGGTCACAGCGCTGGCGGCGGTCCCAGGACTGGCGGCGATCCCAGGGCTGGCGGCTGTCGCAGAGCTGGAACCAGGAGTCCCGGGACCGGAGGCGGTCACAGGGTTCATGGCAAGAGTCCCAGGACTGCCAGCAGTCCCAGCGCTGGCGTCGGTCCTGGGGCTGGTGGCAGTCCCAGGACTCGTGGCAGTCCCGGGACTGGTCGCAGGGGGTGCAGGGCTCCCAGCTGGACATGGCTCTCAGTCACAGGTGAACCTGGGAGAGAATAAAAGGGACAACATGGGGATGGTTGAGGAGCCACCTCTCTACCAGCCACAAGGGAGCCAAGACACAGGCTGGCCTGGGAGATGCAGCCAGTGCAGGGAGAACCACACAGCTCTTTGCCTGATCCCCACCAGGAAGCAAGGACAGACAGCCCCACAAAAGCACTTTCTTAGTCAGGAGAACAAGAGAACAAGAGAACAAGAGAACAAGAGAACAACAGAACAACTGAACAAGAGAACAAGAGAACAAGAGAACAAGAGAACAAGAGTTCCCCAGCTCAGACACAGCCCACAGCTCCACACCAAACCCTCTCTCCACCTCCCTTCCCCAAACAGGCTGTCTCAAGCCCAGTATAGGATAGAGCTTCCAACTCACTTGCTTCCAAAGGAGAAGAAGGACAGTGAAGTGGATGAGAGAGTGAAAAGCTGAGGTGCCTTTTATACTGGTCCTGAACTGCTGCAGGTCCAGAGGAATTCTCTCTGGAAACTATAATTTTCTGAGAAGCTCATTTCACATGCAAAAATCCCCAATTAACGATATGGGCTGTGTTTGTTTTTCTGTATGGCCGCATTTTGATTGCCTTCTTTGGCCACACACGTTTCTCCCTGAGGGCTTCTTTTTAGAGCTGAGTCCAGAAGCCCATTGACTTCTGAGACAGAAGCTCATTTGGCCCAGCAGAGGATGAGCCTTGAGTGCCAGAGGCATTGCCTGCATTTTGAGGACATTGGCTTGGGACACTCCCATGGGCTTGTTTGCAGCCCCATGGGCAGGAAGGGCCCTGTTGTTGCTATAAGCCCTGGAATGCTTGCTCAGATGCCAAAGGCTCACTGAACGTGTTGATGTGCTACATCCCGTTCTTCCCGCCCTTCAAAATCTCTGATTGGCGCTGGCTACTGCCTTTGCAGGTTGATCATCAGCACTGCTGCCCTTGTCTCTCTTCCTCCGAATGCTGCTCTTAGGAGTCCTTGGAGCACTTGTTGGGCCTCCTCCACTCCATGGACTCTGTCTGACAGTCCCCTGCTAACACAAACAACCTCATCATGTCCTCTCCCAGTGTGCTCCAGCCTTGCCCTCCCAAGAGGTTTCTCTGAGTCTCTTTTGCTACAAGCCCACAGCTGCTGTGGGGGAGGCAGGGCTCTTTGCCTGCCCCGCGGTATGTACTGAGGCAATGTAAAAGGAAATTCTGAAGAGGCACAAGCAAATACTCCTCTACTCTGAGAATGGACCCATGCCTGGGAAAGTTGCCCAGGCAGCGCATGGAATCTTGGTCAATGTCTTTAGAGACATTAAAAATTATATGGGACTATATCCTGATCAATCTGCTTTTGTTGTGTCACATCTGGACGGCTAAACCTGACCATCTCCAGTGGCACCTTTCAATGGTGACAATTCTGGGATTCTGGATGATCATGCTCCCATTTATGATGATACTCAGGATGCTGCTCCACTTCCTCTAACAGGTGACGACAAGGTCATTTTCCAGCTATGCAGTCAAATTTGTGCTCCACCATTGCATCTTGGTTGGGATGTTCCTGCCTGCAGTCACGGTTCACCACTTCTCTGTGGCCATGTGCAGCCCTGGGAGTCCCCAGTGTCATACAAGGAAAGCTCTGTGCCATTGTGGAGGCAGGAGAGGACTCGGGCCTTTGTGACTTTCTGGTCACCAGTGATTCTCACCCTAAATTCTCCCAAGCGTAGGCTTAGTGTCACTGACTGTTCTAACAGGTGCTACCCATGCTGTCCTGTGCTAAGAGCTCCTGGACTCTTTTGTTCCCTGTCTCCAACAGTGGCAACAATTTCTTCATGTACTTCCTGGCTTTACTGGGCTGTGGTGGGGTGTTTGAGCTCTCTGGCTGGCAACAGATATGAGAAAAGAGACACGAGGCATTTAAGCTTGCCTTGATCTTCCCTCACCCCACTACCACCCTCACCCTGAACAGGGGAATATCCATGTCTCTGCTCAGCCTGCTGAGGTGGAGCCCAAACAAGCAGAAGGTGGTGGAACCAGGAAGTTAGTTGGTAAATGAAGTGGCATGTGCCAGGATGTGCAAGGAGTGTGGAAGGAGTGGGGTGAGCAATTAGGGCAAGTTCCCTTGTGGAGCTGGGAAGGTGGGATGGAGAAGGAGGGGTTTCACCAAAAGTGGGGAATGGCCTGCACATCAGATGGGAAACACAAGAGAAGGGAAGGTGTAGGGGTCTGTCAATGACTATTGTTCATGAGATGTTGTCCATCTGCAGGGATGTGTAGGGGTACCTCAGGGATCATTTAGGTGTAACAACTATATTGGAAATTACTCTGATGAAGAAGGTAATTTACAGGCAGTATGGATTATTGCCTTGATCACAGACTATGTGGCTTCCATGGTGAAGAGATGACTGCTCTGGAGGTGCAAGGTGGTACATCTCATCTTAGGCTTCCTTGGGCCTTGGTTCTCAATGGTGGCATTCTGTGGGCATCTCATTCTGCCTTCAGCACAACCACACGGTCATGAAAGTCCACCCCACTCCAAAGGACTGGCCACAAGGCTGGGGAGCTGTGAAGATGCTTCTCAGCTGCTGTGTAAAGACAGGGCTCTCTGGCCAAAACCACAGCCATTTGCCCCCATTGTTATGTGGCAGTTCCTCCACATTGTGGTGATGGCAGTGGGTAATTCTGATAAGGAAAGGAACGGAAAAAGGCCATGGTGTAACCCCAGTTGGTGTCTCGGCACACACATGGTGTCTCTGTCACTCCCTACAGCACAGTGGGATGGGGAGGAGAATCAGAAGAGTAAAAGTAGAGAGAAACGCATGGCTTGAGAGAAAGGTAAAATACACGCTGCACATGCAAACAGAGCAAAACCAGGTATTCATTGACCTCTCCTCATGTTCAATCAGGTGTTCAGCCATCCCCAGTAGAGCAGGGATCCATCATGCAGAATGGTTAACTGGGAAGACAAATGCCATCACTCCAAACATTCCTGCCATGCTGCTTCTTCCCGCAGCTTAACATGCTCATCATGATATGGTTTATCCTTCTAGGTGCTTGGAACCAGCTATCCGAGCTGTGTCCCCTCCCCACTTCTTGTGCACCCACAGTCTTTTACCCCACAAACTAATGGGTAATGTGAGAAGCAGAAGAAGCCTTGATGTTGTGCAAGCACCTCTGAGCAAAGAGCCCTGCCTCCCCCACAGCAGCTGTGGGCTTGTAGCAAACGAGACTCAGAGAAACCTCTTGGGAGGGCAAGGCTGGAGCACACTGGGAGAGGACATGATGAGGTTGTTTGTGTTAGCAGGGGACTGTCAGACAGAGTCCATGGCGTGGAGGAGGCCCAACAAGTGCCCCAAGGAGTCCTAAGAGCAGCATTCAGAGGAAGAGAGACAAGGGTAGCAGTGCTGATGATCAACCTGCAAAGGCAGTGGCCTGCATCAATCAGAGATTTTGGAGGGCGTGAGGAAGGGGATGTAGCACATCAACACGTTCAGTGAGCCTTTGGCATCTGAGCAAGCATTCCAGGGCTTATAGCAACAACAGGGCCCTTCCTGCCCACAGGGCTGCAAAGAAGCCCATGGGAGTGTCCCAAGCCAATGTCCCCAAAATGCAGGCAATGCCTCTGGCACTCAAGGCTCATCCTCTGCTGGGCCAAATGAGCTTCTGTCTCAGAAGTCAATGGGCTTCTGGACTCAGCTCTAAAAAGGAGCCCTCAGGGAGAAACGTGTGTGGCCAAAGAAGGCAATCAAAATGCGGCCATACAGAAAAACAAACACAGCCCATATCGTTAATTGGGGTGTTTTGCATGTGAAATGAGCTTCTCAGAAAATTATAGTTTCCAGAGAGAATTCCTCTGGACCTGCAGCAGTTCAGGACCAGTATAAAAGGCACCTCAGCTTTTCACTCTCTCATCCACTTCACTGTCCTTCTTCTCCTTTGGAAGCAAGTGAGTTGGAAGCTCTATCCTATACTGGGCTTGAGACAGCCTGTTTGGGGAAGGGAGGTGGAGAGAGGGTTTAGTGTGGAGCTGTGGGCTGTCTGAGCTGGGGAACTCTTGTTCTCTTGTTCTCATGTTCTCTTGTTCTCTTGACTAAGAAAGACGTTTTGTGGGGCTGTCTGTCCTTGCTCCATGGTGCAGATCAGGCCAAGAGCTGTGTGGTTCTCCCTGCACTGGCTGCATCTCCCAGGCCAGCCTGTGTCTTGGCTCCCTTGTGGCTGGTGGAGAGGCGGCTCCTCAACCATCCTCATGTTGTCCCTTTTATTCTCTCCCAGGTTCACCTGTGACTGAGAGCCATGTCCAGCTGGGAGCCCTGCACCCCCTGCGACCAGTCCTGGGACAGCCGCCAGTCCTGGGATCGCCCCCAGCGCTGGGACTGGCGCCGGTCCTGTGACCCTTGCCACCAGTCCTGGGACCACCACCAGTCCTGGGACTGCCACCAGCCGCGTGACCGCCGCCAGCGCTGGGACTGCCGCGATTCCTGGGACTCTTGCCAT
The DNA here is from genome assembly GCF_021018805.1 of Prinia subflava. Classification (NCBI taxonomy): domain Eukaryota; kingdom Metazoa; phylum Chordata; class Aves; order Passeriformes; family Cisticolidae; genus Prinia; species Prinia subflava. Next base: position 20,161,881 of record NC_086254.1, read on the forward strand.
CAGCCCTGGGACCGCCGCCAGTCCTGGGACCGCCCCCAGCGCTGGGAGAGCCACCAGCCCTGGGACCTTCGCCACTCCTGGGACTCCTGCCACCAGTCCTGGGACCGCCTCCAGTCCTGGGACCCCTGGTTCCAGCTCTGCGACCGCCGCCAGTCCTGGGACCGCCACCAGTCCCAGGACCACTACCAGTCCCGGGACTGCCGCCGGTCCTGGGAGCCCTGGTTCCAGCTCTGCGACCGCCGCAAGCCCTGGGAACGCTACCAGTCCCGGGACCGGCGGCAGCCCTGGGATCGCTGCCAGTCCTGGGACCGCCTCCAGCATTGTGACCCCTGGTTCCAGCCCTCCCGTCCCTGCCAGCCCTGCGGCCCATGCCCGCTGGCCAGCAGCTGCAATGAGTGCTGTGTCAGGCAGTGCCAGAGCTCCCACGTCGTCATCCAGCCGCCTGCTGTGCTGGTGACCCTCCCCGGCCCTGTCCTCAGCTCCTTCCCACAGGACACTGCGGTGGGATCCTCCACCTCTGCTGCTGTTGGCAACATCCTCAGCTGTGAAGGAGTGCCCATCAGCTCTGGGGGCTTTGACCTCTCCTGCATCACCAACCGCCACTGCAACAGGATCTGCTAAAGCAGTTCCTGACAGACCCACAGAAAGACACCCCGGAACCCAGAAGACGGAAATGGACTGAGCACGGAGATCCTGACCATTGCTTGCAGAGGCACTGAGCATCCCTGACTCCAGCTGCACTGGAGGAAGGGTGCCTGGGCTCTCTGAAGCCACGGTCCTTGTCTAACTTGCCTGTTTCTTTCACTCTTCTTTCTCTCTCTCTCTACTCTGTTGTTTTGTCCTCCCCTGGGCTGTGAGCACTGGTGAAGCCCCATCCAAGGTGTGAACTGCACCCTGGCCAAGGGTAGAGTCTCCTACATGCCCCTGGTGCTCCCTGCACTATGGTGCTCGCTCTGAGGACCTCCTTTGTCTCTTCCAAGTTATTAAAGTTTTGCTGCATCCCAGTCTGTGCCTCTGTGTGGTCCTTCTCTCTCCCCACACTGTCTCCAGCTGCCAGAGAGAAAGGTGTTGCTCTGGAGGGATGTGGCAGGCACAGATCAGAGCCCTGGGTCTTCCACGAGGGAGGGAAGGATGAGACACAGACTCCTGCCCTCTGGCTGTTCCTGGTAGCTGAGGAAGAAATACCTGTCTCCGCCAATGCCAGGAGCCGTGAGATCCTGCCTTTCTGCACCCAATTGCAAATTCCCTCCTCAGCCTTTAAGAACATCCTGCAGAAGACGGGGAGTCCAATCAGTCTTCTTGTGAGGTGTCCATCCTCCCAGCTGCACAGTGGGTGGTTGTTGGGAGGAAAGAGTTGAAATGGAGGAATGGCAGGGAGAAAGAAAATAAGAAGGTTTTATTCCGATTTTTATTGATTTTTTTCTATCTTGTAGTTTTGTTGATAAACCTGTCTTTATACCCTTTTAAGTTTTGAGCCTGCTTTGCTGCTCTCCTAAACCTATCTCTCAGCAGAGAAAGAGTAAATAATTCTCCTCGGCACTCAAACTACTACACATAATTCAGGAAACAGAAATTGGTGAAACTGAAACCACTATTCCCTGCTACAAGTGGCCCAAGCCTATGGAAAAAGGAAGTTTTTAACAACATCCTGTTATCTTTTCTGAGAGAATTCGTTTCTTTCAGCAGGCAGAAAACAATCTAGAGCAAGCATAAATGAGTGAAATTTGCACACTGAGTATTTTTAGCATCTCTGAGGTGCAAGTTTGGTCTTTGAGGGAAAGGATACCAACAGGACAACAGGGGTGGAGTGCTGCAGCAAAGTAGAGCCAATGGGGTTTAAGGGAAGGAAGAACATTCTAGGATGGGCGCATATATGGTGAAGGGGCGCTGAACAGGGTGACATAAACTTAACAAACCAATAGAACAATGAAAGATAGATATTAACGTGTGGCTGCAAAGGCCCATAGGAGGAAGGTTTTCCTCACCCTAACCTCGAGGGGTGTTTCAGCCCAATTGCATCAGTTCCTCCAAGGCTGAGGCATGATTATTCTGGTGGTAGTCCCCTGGGCCTCCACATTAAACCGTGGAAATCTGGTTGCCATGGCACATACTTTGTCCTTTTTAATTATCCTAGCAGTGGGAGACAGGCAGCATTTTGCCTTTTCTGGTTTTGTAGGTGAACCACTTTCTCTGGTTTGTGTTGTTTGGAGTTTCACCTTAATGAATTGTAAATCTAACATTTTTAACTTCTTGCAGAATTCTTTCTGTTTTCCCTCTAGTTTTGTGGGAGAGAGAGGGAAACTGTTGTTCACTGAACTGAACAACACTTCAGTGACAAAAACTTTTTTTTGTCTTTGCAGAGGTTTTTATTCCACAGGAACAAAAAGAGAGGAATTTTTTCCAGGTGGAGCATTTAAGCATAACAAAAGGGATTTTGGCATGCAGTTTTTGTGGGTAGTTGACCTTCTAACGACAAAGAAGTGGAAATTTCATGGCATGGAATGGATTGGCAGATGTAGACTTAGTTATCCTGGTGAACTAGAGAGAATGGTGCCCCATAGGAACTTTCTGTCCACTGAGATTAAAGTTGGCCATGGATGCCATTAGCAATAAAATCTCTTTGGCATCTAGAATATCATCATCCTGCTGGTTTTGCAAGATTTAGAAAGCAGAAAGTAATCCAATGTCTGACTAAGCAAGCTTGATGTAAGCCTGTGTTACCAGTCGCTTGAGAGGCATTCCCAAACACTTCCTCCCAGAACAAAGACTGAGCAACATCTCTTTCCCTGGTCATCTTGGGAGAGAATTTGCATGGGAAATGACACAGAGGCAACAGCTCACATGCAGCATAACTTTATTGAGTCAAGAGAGGGAAATTAGGTCATTTCGAGCAATGGTGATGGTGCAGTGAGGGACAGATAAGATATTTTGCCCCATGGTTGTGGTTGAGAACCCTCTAGAAGTCCATGTGCCTGCCCCACAGAGGGAGCAGGGCCAGCAGGTTCTCCCCAGGATGGCTGTGTGGAGCTCACAGCCTTGGGACACAGGAGGGAATGGAGAAAGTGGCAGAGAGCAGAGGCAGGGATGGGCTGTGCTCCCAAGAGTCCTTCTGCAAGGGCTGCTGGGCTGGCTCAGCCCCTCAGGAAGCAACAAGCCGATGCTCTATCCCCAGTGCAGCACCATCTTGTTGAGTCTTTATGTTCATACTCTGGAATCATCGCCAGCAGCTTCAGCAGGGGAAGCACCTGGTGCCACAGAGGCCACTGCCCAAGCCCGAGAGGCCAAAGCCCCCAGAGCTGATGGGCACTCCCTGAGTGCTGAGGATGTTGCCAACAGCAGCAGAGGTGGAGGATCCCACGGCCGTGTTCTGTGGGAAGGAGCTGAGGATGGGGCCGGGCAGGGTCACCACGACAGGCGAGGGCTGGATGGCCACGGTGGAGTCCTGGCACTGCCTGACACAGGGCTCATTGCAGCTGTTGGCCAGCGGGGTGGGGCCGCAGGGCTGGCAGGGCCGGCACGGGCTGTAGCAGGACATGGCTTGGGGCTGCAGGTGCACCTGGGAGAGGACGGGGGTAGAAAAGCATAAGGGGTAAGTGAGTAGAAGCCTGTGACACCACCATGAGGGAGAGAAGACATGAGCTCACACAAAGAGCTGGAGGGGTCATAAGGAGGCCCACAGGCTTCTCCTTGTCCAAAGCCCAAAAGAGACCTGCAAAGCATAGCCAAGCCTAAAGAGGTTCCTTCCTAGACCACACCACAGGAGGCATCTAACCGAGCTCCAACCTCTCTCCACGTCACCCCTTTTGCACCCTTCTCTCTCCTGTAGAAAGCAACCCCTGAACCATGTATAGAACAAAGAGACAGTTTTGTGATGGAAAATCCCATGGAAAGATAATGATGAGAATTAACAAAAGAAGAATAAAGAGCTTCAGACTTACCTTGTTCCCAAGGAGATTGTGTGGAGGAGAAGAGTGGATGAGAGAGTGAGGAGATGGAACAGCTTTTATACTGCTCCTGTGCCACCCCAGACCCACAGTCACTGCATGAGGACAATAATTTTCCAACAGACTCATTTCCAAAACAAAATATCCCACCTAATGCCCCAGGTTGTGTTTTGTTTTCCATCACCATTGCCAGTACATTTCCTCATTTGTGACGTGCCCATAATGCTATGTAGGCTCCTTTCAAGTTCCAGGGTGACAGATCCAATGATTTCCAAAGATGGATCATGTCACCATCACCAGAAGATGCATCCTCAAGTTCATGAGGGGTCTGTGCAGATGTAGAACATGGACCTGGGAAATCAGGCCATGTTCCTTTCAAATCTCATTACAGGAAGGTTTGACTCTCCCCCTGCCAATGGAAGAGTCATCCCCTCTTATGGCAGTCTCTGCGGGTCTGATATCACTGCCTTCACTCACCACGAAGAGAGAAAATGTCCTCCTTCCTAAGGACCATGACTACAGTTCTGGTGGAATCAGGTCTCTCCTCACTACATGAGGGGTGTGTTGGGACTTGGTACAGCACCTTGTTTGTCCCATTCTCCTCACATTGCCATGAACTTTGGCGGCATGCCTTAAACCCTGACAGCAGGAGAGGCTTTTCCAAAACATGTTGATTGTCCTGTGAGCCCCTGAAGCTGTGGGAGTGTTGGCAAGAAGGTCATTCTGACAGCAATGGTTGTTGTGGCTGCCTGAAGCCGTGTACTCGGGTACAGCCCATGCTTGCACCAGCTTTCCTGCATTATGGATGGATCTGCCCTTGCTGGAGGGCAGTTGTGTCCCTGCAAGGGATATGGGTCTATAGACATCCCGCCCTCCTGGCTTGGCCTCACACCAAAAGGCTGACACACGGCCAACCCAAAATTACAGCATGACTTGCCACTGGTAGGGAGAGTCTCTCCCTGGAGATTTGCCTACTGAAGGCATTCCCTTGCCCTCCTGGGACACGTCCCAGCTGCCTCCATGCCTGCAGGGTAGGGAAGTGCCTCAGTCCTTGATGTGGTTTGAGAGCTGGTTTCGTACCCAGGGCCCTTACGAGTGCATCCCCGCCCTCAGTGTTCTCAGGTACGTGGCACTGCAGGGGTTGTCACTGACAACCCTTATTTACTGGGGAGCTGGACAAGCTCCTGCTTCCCCAAGGGTGCTGAGTTGCTCTCCAAGCGAGTCTTTTTGGGCATGGCAAACAAGGCATGCTGAAGCACAAATGCAAGAGAATACTCAATGTGTGGGACCACTGATGAGTCCCAACCAGTGGGGAGAAGTTTTCTGCAACACCTTCTGTCCCTTCTATTCCTCCATAGAGCATTCAGGAGAGCTCCTCAACACAGCATGGTCTCTCTGGCCAGGAAGATGAAGCTTTTGCTTCTGCTCCACCCTTCAAGTCTCTCTCCAAGGCACATCTTCCCTCTCAAGAGAAAAGAGAGCTGAGGGCTCTAAGACTGTAGCATAGTTCAGTCTCCAGCCCATACTGCTGGAAGAGGTTTTTCATTTCCAAGTGCAGATCTTGCCATTTGTCCTTCTTGAATGCTAGAGGGCTCCTGTGGCCCAGGTCTCCAGATAACTCACTTTATAGAAGCCATGACCCAGATAGCACTAGCAGGTGTTCACTGGTTGGCTCTTGTGAGACAGTCTTTTTTTTCACACCCATTCACTGCTGGGAAGGCTCCCCCACCTTCTCAGAACTCTTTTAGGGAATGCAGCAGCCTGGGAGATCTTGCAGGTGAAGACTGAGAGAGGCACAGTTTCCTCTGTGTCCACACATCTGAGATTACCTTCCATCATCTGAAATACACCCCCTCCCTAAGCAGCCCAGGGTACTGTCAGATGCAGTTTCCACAAGGGCCCAGGGCTGTTTCATGGCACCCTCCAGAACCCCTGTCCCCTGCTGCAAAGCTCTTTGGCAGCCAATCAGCTCCAGCCTGGAGTAGGGAGGAGATTTTTCTTCCCCCAGTGCAGGACCTTGGATAAAGGAGTTAAACAGTGCTGGCCCCAGTCTAGGCCCTGCAGTGCATCCAGGTGTGCAGGCCAGCTGGACTTTGTGCCTCTCAACCCCTGGAGACCAACAATTTTCACAGATTTCATTCCTCTGTACTACCCTCTTCCCCAGCCAGTATTTGTCAGTTTATCTCTAAGGATGGTTACAGGCAACAACATCAAAGGACTAAGTTAAATGAGATGAACATTTGCCAAACTTCCCTCACCCACCAGAGCCAGGCACAAGATTAGAGAATGTAATGAGATTCATCAAGCCTCCAGAAATCCACACTGATCCTCACAGGCAACCTCTTTTATCCTGAGAAATTGCTTCCAGGTTGATTTGCTCCATTACTTTTGTAGGGATTGAGGTGAGCCTGACTGACATGGCTCCTTCTTCATGTCCTTCTTGAAGACAAGAGGCCCACTGGCTTTCTTGCAGTCCTGAGATGTATTTTGTGAGTGCTGAGTCTTTCAAAGGGAGTTAAGAGCAATCAGACACCAACCATCCCTCATGGGGTGCACTGCATCAAGTCACACACACTCATCTCAGTCGCTCTGTTAATATGTTCCCACACCTGATCCTGTCCTAGTGCAGGTAAGCCTTTCCTGCTGATGACTTTCCAAGGAGCACAATCTCTTGACAGCAATTCCTGCTAGTAAAAACCAAGGCCAAGAATCCCTTGAGTACCTCCACCTTTCATGTAACCCTCATCCTCAGTGAAGCTGCTGCAGTCAGCCTTTGGACTTCTCATCTATCTGGAAGAATTTCTTATGCCTATCATGTGTTTTGAACCCAGGCAGGCTTTGGTTGGGCCTAGGCAGGTGCCTGTGTAATCAGACAAACTGGCAAACATTCTCCCCAGAGAAAAGCTGAGCAATAGGAAGAGAGATGAAACTTCTTGCTAGAAGGGGAGCTGTATACAATTGCAATTCACTGCTCCAAGCCAACATCCCCTGTGTTCATGGGATCCCATCACGCTTCCAACACATCTTCTGCCTTCATGGACACAGCATCACCCAGGATATCCTTGGGTGCCTCATCTCAGCACATGAAAGCAGAGCAGGAATGCTGAAAATGAGGAAATGAAATGGCAGCACAGGTTGACAGAAACCAAAACACAACCTGCACCAGTAGGTAGAAAATTTTGTTTTTGAGGTGAGTCTGTTGGAAAATTACTGCTGTCATGCAATGTCTGTAGGCCTGGGGCATTGCAAGAGCAGTATAAAAGCAGGTCCTTCACCTCACTCTCTCATTCACTTCTTCTCTTCACTGTACCTCCATCTCCTTCAGTACAAGGTGAGTCTGAAGCTTTTTCTCCTCTTTCTCTTCATATCCCTCCAATGCACCTCAGCTCATACCTGTCCAAGTCCTACGTGGGGTCTTGGAACTGCTGTCATGGGAGAGGGAAGGGAAAGAAATTCTGTCATCACCAGAGGGTGAAACTTAGTTAAGTGTCTCATGAGCTGAGGACTAGGAAGGAACTTCTTTGGGCTTGGTTGCTGTCCAGGGGGTTCTTTTCAGCAGAAATGAAGGTGATACATGTGGATCTCACTGCAAAGTCCCCAGCTCTTTTCTCCAACTTGTGACTTATCTCACTCTTAGTGGGGTGAAAGACTGCTTGCTCTTCACGCACAGTTTCTGTTTTGCTTCCCCCTTCCCTCTCTCCCAGGTGCACCTGCAGCCCCAAGCCATGTCCTGCTACAGCCCGTGCCGGCCCTGCCAGCCCTGCGGCCCCACCCCGCTGGCCAACAGCTGCAATGAGCCCTGTGTCAGGCAGTGCCAGGACTCCACCGTGGCCATCCAGCCCTCGCCTGTCGTGGTGACCCTGCCCGGCCCCATCCTCACCTCCTTCCCACAGAACACGGCCGTGGGATCCTCCACCTCTGCTGCTGTTGGCAACATCCTCAGCACTCAGGGAGTGCCCATCAGCTCTGGGGGCTTTGGCCTCTCGGGCTTGGGCAGTGGCCTCTGTGGCACCAGGTGCTTCCCCTGCTGAAGCTGCTGGCGATGATTCCAGAGTATGAACATAAAGACTCAACAAGATGGTGCTGCACTGGGGATAGAGCATCGGCTTGTTGCTTCCTGAGGGGCTGAGCCAGCCCAGCAGCCCTTGCAGAAGGACTCTTGGGAGCACAGCCCATCCCTGCCTCTGCTCTCTGCCACTTTCTCCATTCCCTCCTGTGTCCTTGTTCCCTTCCCATGGCTGTGAGCTCCACACAGCCATCCTGGGGAGAACCTGCTGGCCCTGCTCCCTCTGTGGGGCAGGCATATGGGCATCTCCAGAGATCTCCACCACAGTCATTTGGTGCAGACTCCTGTGTGCCTCTGGTTCTCCTTTGACTCAAATTTACCTAGTTTTCATCCTTTGACTCAATAAAGTTCTGCTGCACTTGAGCCTTTGCCTTTTTGTCATCATTTCCCCTGTATATGCCCTCACAAAATGACCAGGGGGGTTATTGGATATGCTCGTACAGGGACCATTATCACAGGATTGCTTTGTCTGTGTTTAGAGGGTGATCCTCTGTTCTTCAAATCTCTCTACCTATCTAGGGCTAGATGGAATGATTCAACACAGTTCAATGACTAGAGCTCCATCACAGATGCTGTCACGTGAAAAAGGGAGATTTCCTCAACCCTTAGTGTTTAATTTGTCTGTTAGTGCCCCAGGAAAGCCGAGACCCTTGTGCCACACCACCCTGTCAGTGTCCAATTAGGGGGACCCTGCACTGAGCTGTCTGACTGGATCTGAGGGCAGCTCGACTGCCTCAGTCAGGGAAACAACAACAGCCTCAGGAGGGAGACCCCACAGCAGTTGTTCCCACTTTTTGACCCCTTAGTGTGTCTTCCACTGTTTTTGAGTATGTTCCCTGCTCCCGGAGACTGCAAACATCAGTGAGGGACTGACACTGACAGTTTATGGAATAATACCCTTCATAACACAAAATTGTGACAGGTTACAGTTTGAGGATTGCCAGTGATTGTACCTGACTGCAAAAATGTATTCAAAGAAATACAAAGACAAGCTCTAATCCGTGATAAAAGTGCACATAGATTGTGGTTCTTATCCAAGAAGCATCCGAGGTTCAGCCTGTCAACTATCCCAGCAGTTACGATGGAGTCTGGGCTCATGTTCCACTGCTGTTCACCAGCACCCCCAGGTCCCTTCCTCCAGGCAGATTTCCAGCCATTCTGCCCCAAAACTGTAGTAATGCAGGGGACTGTTGTGACGCAGGGGCTGGACCCATCATTTATTCTTATTGAACCTTATACAGTTGGCCTCAGTCCATTGATGCAGCCTGTCCAGATCCCTCTGTAGAACCTTTCTACCCTCTAGAAGATCAAGACTGACATCCAGCTTGGATCTACAAACTTGCTGAGGGTACACTGGATCCCCTGGCCCTGGTCATCCATGAAGATATTAATCAGAGCTGGACCAAATACTGAGCCCAGGCAACACCACTAGTGACTGGCTATCAAGTGAACTTAACTCTATTCACCACCACTCTCTGAGCCTGGCCATAAAGCCAAAATTTTATCCAGTGAATACAACTCACATTCAAGGCATGAGCAGTCAGTTTCTCCAAGAAAATTTGGTGGGAAATGGTGTCAAAGGCTTTACTAAAATCCAGGTAAACAACTTCTACATCATTTCCTTTGCCCTTAGTGGGTAATCTTGTCACAGGAGATCAGGTTAGCCAAGTAGGGTGTATATTTCATAAAGACATTCTGACTGGGTCTGATCACTGGCTGTCACGTATGTGCCATGTGATTGTGCTCAAGATGACCTGCTCCATAACCCTCCGTGGTGCCAAGGTCAGGCTGACAGGCCTGCAGTTCTCTGGATGCTCCTTCCAGCTGTTCTTACAAATGCATCTTTCTCACATTAGACCGCAAAACTTACTACAGTATTCTAGATGCCATCAGCTGAGTTCTGAGTGGAGTGGGATCATCACCCCATCAATCTCCTGACTATGCTCTTGCTCATATATTCCAGGATTCTGGTGCCAGTCCTTGGTGTCTGGTGTCTGGAGATAGTCCTAGCAGTGGCACCTGTTTTGAGGGCATTGCCACAAAAGCATTTTTTCCTGATCTTGCATGTGGGCTGCTATTACTCAGAGGGGGATGGACAACTGACTTCTACCAAGCCAACTTCTGATGAGGGCTCTGGGGGGATGAGTGTCACCCCTCCCAGCTGTGTCCTACAGCAGCTCAGCTGCTCCCCTCCCTCAGCTGCAAGTCTCTGCAGCCTGTGCTTCTGCCACTGCACTGCTCCAGAGAGCTCCTGGACAGCCCTGTGAGACACTCAGCACGCATCTGATGACTGTATTCCTGCCCTGAGTTTCTCCCTGCATCCATCTCAATGTATTTTTCCAGGAAGCCCCAGGCACAGACAGGGCAGGAGGAAGGTGAGAGGATCAAGAGTTGCCAGTGGGTCTGTGTGGTGTGTTGACCTCAGTCAGCACTAAGCTCCCACTGGCCATTCATATTCACTCCACTGACACAGAACCAAGAACTGAAGAAGCAAGAGAGTGAAATACCCTCAGGTCAAGATAAGGGCTGTTTGAGAAGCAAAGGGACAAAAGAGAAAAAAAACCCAAGCTGTACAAATGCAATCACCCACCACCTTGCACCAGGAGACCAATGCCCAGTCAGGCTCTGAAGAACAGCTACATTGGATTTTTTTTTTTGCTGAGCATGTTATAACGCATGGCACAGCCCTTTCATCAATTCAGCTAAATCATTGGGAGGACATTTCTCACTTGATTCTCCTCCCCTGGCAGAGTGGCAGCCAGAGAAGGAGGAATTGTTACTTCACCTCTCTCTTCTCATGTCCTCACCTCTCCACTCTTTGCCCTGCCTCCCATCACCTTTGGAGATCACGGATGATCTCCAAACCTCCAAATCATAGCACCCAAAGGAGACCCACAGCACTGTGCCCCATCCTCCCTTCCTTTTGTGCCTGTTGAAGGCTCACCATGCACCCCTAACTTCCCCAGGGCAGCGCTCTCCTCACCACTGGTCCTACAGTGTCCACAGAAGAGGCAGTAAACAATCATTCTTATGGTGGTTTAGTCTTGTCTGACTACAAGGTGGTGGAGACATAATTACTAACTTATTGATCACATCCACAGGGATGCCACAACATCCCCCCTGCCATTTCACTCCCAAGAAAGACATCTCCTGTGCTGGTCCTTTGACCTGGCCTCATTTCATGGGCAATTCACCTTCCAGAAGAATTGGAATGATTCTTTTACACTTCTCAAACACTTCCCTTACAAGAAAACTGGCAGACTTCTTTCAGCTGTCTTCCCCCCTCAGTTCATGTACAACAACCTCCACCTCAGAGGCAGGCTCTCACCACCCCACTTCCTCCATCCTCATGGAGAAAGAACCAGAGGGGCCCATCCAGTGCAATCCTGGAGCCCTCTTCCCCACTGACCTTAGTGGGAGAGGACAGGCTACATGGGTCACCCTTCCATCGCCCCTCCCAGCTGAGGTGCTGGCCTGTCAGGACAGAGAGAGAGATTTTCTCTAAACTTTCAGAGGCAGGAAAATGCTCTCCCACATATAGTGCACCCTCTTTGCTGAATTCCTGATCAGAGACTTTCTCCCCTTCACTCAATCCACCAATGAGATGGCCACATTCACCTCCTTGTCCACAATTTTTTCCCACTACTGGGACAATAACCATAGGTGTTGTTTGGATCCCTATCTCAGCCCTGGTGTTCTCATGTGTGATTTGGGTGTCTGCCTCAACTACTGTGTTCTTAAATGTAGGTCAGATGTTCACTCGTGTCATTCTCAGAAGTGATTTGGGCCCCTCTCTGGACCCCTGTCCTTTGATAGTACTGGCCAAGCTCCAGAGTTGTGTTAAAAGCTGCCACCAGACACCTCAAGACAAGTCTCACTGTTGTCATACCAAGAAATTCTCTCTTCTTACACCACCCTGACACCAGTTACCTCAAACACCACATTAAGTCAATAGAGTTAATTAGTACTTTTAAACACCATCACACTAAGATGAAAAAGGACTTTGTGAGGCCACACAACAAAACAACCTGCATCACTCATGGATGAGAACGGAGAGGTCTATTTGCTCATCCCCTGCACAAGACAGTTCCTACAGCAGTCTCATCTTTCCTGGCCCCCAGGTGCCTATCAAAATGTTCAATTACTCCCTCAGAGAGTATGGTGGGAGAAGATGAAATAAAGTACTGTGTGTTGAGATAATGGCAGTTTAATGAAGAAAAGCAAGGAAAGACCACAAAAACACAGAAAAAAAAAAGTTTTATTATCACCTTCCATCAACTGGCAATGTCCAGCCTATACTGGGAAGCAGGGACAGAGTACACTCAGCAGTTTCTCCCTTGACAAACAATCTGGGAATAAATGCTTGCCTGCCACCCTCCTCCTCTTTTCTCTCAGCATTTTTACTGACCATGATGTCGCAGAGTATTGAATATCCCTTTGGTCAGCGTGGGTCAGACAGCCTGGCTATGTCCTCTCCCAATCTCTTGATCACATCCACTTCCTGGCCTTTTGAAGAGGAGGGTGGAGGGACAGGGTTGATGCTGGGCAACCACTGCCCAGAAAAGCCCCAAATGTTTTTGTGTTACCAGCACCATTCTAGCTCCAACTGTGAAAAACGACTAGAAGAGTTAATTTGGTGAAATTGAACTCCATCTTGTGTAGACCCTAAACAATGCTGTTATCAATCACTCAATATTCAGCCCAAGAAAACCCTCTCAAAAACGGCCCTTAAAAATATCTTTTTCCCTGGGCATATTGAGAAAGAAGCTGCAGAGGAACGAATGACACAGACACATAGGATCAAATGCAGCAGAAATTTAATGAGACAAAACACAGAAATGAGGTCGCTCTGTCTGGAGGTCCCAGTGCAGAGAGCATGAGGGACAGAAGGGAATCTGTCCCCCAGGAAGTGTCCCTGTTCCTGATCCAGAGAGGGAGCAGGGCCACCAGGTCCCTCCCAGGACGGCTGTGTGGGGCTCACAGCCCAGGGGAGCACAAGGGAACAAGGACACAGGAGGGAAATGAAGAGTGGCAGAGGGCAGAGGCAGGGCTGGGCTGTGCTTGCCAAGAGCCCAGGCTGGCCCTGTCCTTCTGCAAGGGCTGCTGGGCTTGCTCAGCCCCTCAGGAAGCAACAAGCCGCTGCTGCGTCCCCAGGGCGGTTCCATGCTGGCAGTGCCTGGGTTCCCTCCCCAGGGCCACGGCCAGCAGCTTTAGCAGGGGAGGCCCCTGATGCCACAGAGGCCACTGCCCAAACCCGACAGGCCAAAGCCCCCAGAGCTGATGGGCACTCCCTGAGTGCTGAGGATGTTGCCAACAGCAGCAGAGGTGGAGGATCCCACGGCCGTGTTCTGTGGGAAGGAGCTGAGGATGGGGCCGGGCAGGGTCACCACGACAGGCGAGGGCTGGATGGCCACGGTGGAGTCCTGGCACTGCCTGACACAGGGCTCATTGCAGCTGTTGGCCAGCGGGGTGGGGCCGCAGGGCTGGCAGGGCCGGCACGGGCTGTAGCAGGACATGGCTTGGGGCTGCAGGTGCACCTGGCAGGAAGGGCAGAGAGGAGCAGATGGTGAGGGGTGTTTGCAGAGCAGCCTCACCACACCCGGAGGGACATCCTTTCTCTCAGCCCCTGTGAGCACCACCAAGAAGGCCAAAGCCAAGGACAGCCCCCACCCAGCCCACAGCTCAGGAGACACCTCAGTCTATATCCAGCCTTTCTCCACGATACATCTGCCCTCTCCCATGGGAAGCAGCCTCAAGACACAAGAACAGGGTAAGTTCCATCAAGGGAACCAGGAGGGAGGTATATGATTTGAAATCCCAGTCAAGTACGAGGTGGAACAGAAAGAGAAGGAGGAAGGGCACAAGGAGAACCCAGAGAACAAGAAAAGGCTCAAAACTCACCTTCTTCCCAGCAAGATGGAGCTGAAGGAGTGGATGGGAGAGTGAAGAGAACGTCCTGCTTTTATACTGCTCCGCCACTGCCCCAGGCCCACAGTCACTGCATATGGGCTGTAATTTTCCTAAAGACTCATCTCCAAAGCAGACTCTCCTCCCAAATGCCCCAGGTTGTCTTTTGGTTTCTGTCAACACTGCCATTTCATTTCCTCATTGCTGACAATGGCCATTAGGCCACAGAGGATCTTTTGAAGTGTTAGGGGGAGAGGCCTGAGGCTTTCCCAAGCATGATCACCTCACTACAGGCAGAAGATGTGCCCCCATGTGCTGGAGAGGTCTGTGCAGGCAGAGCATGTGGCTGTGGGGAAATGTGTGGAGAGTGTTTTTACAAACTCCTCTGAGGAAACATGGTCGTGCCTTCCCACCAATGCAATCCCCTCCTGAGTGCCTCAAGTCTTCCCTGAATGGGGGCATGCTGCATCCCTCTCCCTCCATGGTGCCTCCCTGCTCAGGCCACGAGTCCCTGGGCATTGCCTCTGTGGACAGGTTTGTCACATGGATGCTATCAAACAGCTTTGTCCAAGGAAATCTTCTCCTTCAGGGAAGACATTTCCTGTTTTATTTGGCAGTGGTCTCCTCTTGTTGCCATCTCTGGGGGACCCCAGCCTGGGCTGCCAGCAGCCTTGTGGACAGAGAGCACTGTCCTCTTAAAACCCCCTGAATCACTCAGCAGGCCCTGTGGACTCAGGTGCCTCTGCCCTCACCACTGAGGGTTGTGTTGGCTTTTGGACATGGCTCTCTCTCTCCGCCCCTCCTCAACCCACCATGCACTCTGGCTGCACCCTTTGCACCCTGACCCAGGGACACACAAACTCCTGCCCGTTTTTCAATACACACTGAAAGTCAGTGCTGAGAACATCCCAGTGCTGCCAAGCAGGTCAGCCGAAGGGCAGCAGCCTTTGGGGCTGCCTGGAGCTGTGGTGTGTGGGGATAGCCCAGTGCTTGCAGATGGTTTTCCCAGAGAAGGAGGGGAGTTGCCAAAAGGATTGAGGCCTGGCAGGATCCTGCAGTGCCACATGCCTGGAGATGCTCAGGGAGGACATACACTCAGGAAAGCCCTGGGTACAAAACCTGCTGTGACGCTACACCAAGGACTGAGGCACTTCCCTGCCCTGCAGGCATGGAGGCAGCTGGGACGCGGCCCAGGAGGACAAGGGAATGCCTTCAGTAGGAAAACCTCCAGGGAGAGACTCTCCCTACCAGTGGCCAGTCATGCTCTATTTTTGGGTTAGCCATGTGTCAACCTTTTGGTGTGAGGCCAAGCCAGGAGGGCGTGATGTCTGCAGGCCTGTCCAAGGCAGGGCTGGATCCCCTCCAGCAAGGGCAGCTCCATCCTGGCCCTGGGAGAAAGGGATGCTTGGCAGCTCCCTCACATGTCACAGGTGTTCTCAGCACTGACAGCAGGTATTGGAAAAGTGGCCTGTGCTTGTGTGTCCTGCAGATCATGGTACAAAATATACAGGAAATTGCATTGTGGGGTGAGGAGAAAAGGAGGAATATGGTGCTATTCCAAGAGCTGACAGACCCCTCTGATAGAGAGGACAATGAGGCCCAACCGTAAAGAGAATCTTCTGGAATGACAGGATTACGGAGAGCAACAATCTCCTTCCACAAGGCTGCTGGCAGCCCAGGCTGGGGTCCCCCAGAGATGGCAACAAGAGGAGACCACTGCCAAATAAAACAGGAAATGTCTTCCCTGAAGGAGAAGATTTCCTTGGACAAAGCTGTTTGATAGCATCCATGTGACAAACCTGTCCACAGAGGCAATGCCCAGGGACTCGTGGCCTGAGCAGGGAGGCACCATGGAGGGAGAGGGATGCAGCATGCCCCCATTCAGGGAAGACTTGAGGCACTCAGGAGGGGATTGCATTGGTGGGAAGGCACGACCATGTTTCCTCAGAGGAGTTTGTAAAAACACTCTCCACACATTTCCCCACAGCCACATGCTCTGCCTGCACAGACCTCTCCAGCACATGGGGGCACATCTTCTGCCTGTAGTGAGGTGATCATGCTTGGGAAAGCCTCAGGCCTCTCCCCCTAACACTTCAAAAGATCCTCTGTGGCCTAATGGCCATTGTCAGCAATGAGGAAATGAAATGGCAGTGTTGACAGAAACCAAAAGACAACCTGGGGCATTTGGGAGGAGAGTCTGCTTTGGAGATGAGTCTTTAGGAAAATTACAGCCCATATGCAGTGACTGTGGGCCTGGGGCAGTGGCGGAGCAGTATAAAAGCAGGACGTTCTCTTCACTCTCCCATCCACTCCTTCAGCTCCATCTTGCTGGGAAGAAGGTGAGTTTTGAGCCCTTTCTTGTTCTCTGGGTTGTCCTTGTGCCCTTCCTCCTTCTCTTTCTGTTCCACCTCGTACTTGACTGGGATTTCAAATCATATACCTCCCTCCTGGTTCCCTTGATGGAACTTACCCTGTTCTTGTGTCTTGAAGCTGCTTCCCATGGGAGAGGGCAGATGTATCGTGGAGAAAGGCTGGATATAGACTGAGGTGTCTCCTGAGCTGTGGGCTGGGTGGGGCTGTCCTTGGCTTTGGGCTTCTTGGTGGTGCTCACAGGGGCTGAGAGAAAGGATGTCCCTCCGGGTGTGGTGAGGCTGCTCTGCAAACACCCCTCACCATCTGCTCCTCTCTGCCCTCCCTGCCAGGTGCATCTGCAGCCCCAAGCCATGTCCTGCTACAGCCCGTGCCGGCCCTGCCAGCCCTGCGGCCCCACCCCGCTGGCCAACAGCTGCAATGAGCCCTGTGTCAGGCAGTGCCAGGACTCCACCGTGGCCATCCAGCCCTCGCCTGTCGTGGTGACCCTGCCCGGACCCATCCTCACCTCCTTCCCACAGAACACGGCCGTGGGATCCTCCACCTCTGCTGCTGTTGGCAACATCCTCAGCACTCAGGGAGTGCCCATCAGCTCTGGGGGCTTTGGCCTCTCGGGCTTGGGCAGTGGCCTCTGTGGCATCAGGGGCCTCCCCTGCTAAAGCTGCTGGCCGTGGCCCTGGGGAGGGAACCCAGGCACTGCCAGCATGGAACCGCCCTGGGGACGCAGCAGCGGCTTGTTGCTTCCTGAGGGGCTGAGCAAGCCCAGCAGCCCTTGCAGAAGGACAGGGCCAGCCTGGGCTCTTGGCAAGCACAGCCCAGCCCTGCCTCTGCCCTCTGCCACTGCCTCCTTTCCCTCCTGTGTCCTTGTCCCTTTGTGCTCCCCTGGGCTGTGAGCCCCACACAGCCGTCCTGGGGAGGACCTGCTGGCCCTCTCTGGATCTGGCAGATGATCCCTGCTGGGATCTCTGCCACAGCCATGGGATGGAGATTCTAAGCTGACCCTGGTGCTCTCTGCACTGAGGCCTCCACTCAAGAGTGACCTTGTTTTCATCTTTTGACTCATTAAACTTCTGATGCATCCCAGCCCACACCTCTGTGTCATCCTTTCCCTGTTGTTGGTCTCCCAAGATTTCCAGGGAGAGAGCTGTTGCTCAGAGATGGTTCTGTGTGACAGATTTAGGAGAAGGTGTTTGAGTGCCTTTTAAGACAGGAGAGTAAATCTTCTTTATCATGGTATTGCTGCTCTGTGTGCTTCTTGATATGTGTGGAGCTGGTAGAACCAACCAAACCTCTTCGCTGACCCTGTCTGCTCCAAAGATGATTTTCTGTCTTTGACCAAACCATTCTCCACTCCACACCCAGCAATCCCTGGGCCTAAAAAAGGTGCTCTGATCACCTCACCATCCTGGCACCCTGCACCAAAGTCACTCCACTTGGTCCTGGTGGTTCTTGCTTTACAGTCTGTGCCCAACACGGGGGATGGCACCAGGTGAGAGCTGAGAAGAGCAGCATCATCACTCCCACCCATCTTCTGCTTTCACTCCTGCTCGCACAGCCCAGGATGATGGTGACAGCCCTCAGTGTCAGGGCACACTTGGGGCTGTCCCCCCTGTTCTGATGTGAAATGCAAACGCTCATTTTCCTGCCCCTGCTTTGGGGCTGCTGCTTGCCAGGGGCTGAGGGAGGTGTGGGGAGACACGGCTGGTTGGTCTCAAGCCAGTTGCCTTTCAGGGCTCTGGGGATATGAGTGTCACTGTGCACAGCTGTGTCCTGCAGCAGTTCAGCCCTCCTTCAGCTGCTTCTGGACAGCCCTTCAGTCACTCAGCCCACACCCGCGGCCTCTCTTCCTGCCCAATATCTTTTCCTGCCTCCATCTCTCCCAAAACTTTCCTAGGAAGTCCTGGGCAGAGGCAAGGAAGGAGTAGGGCAGAGGACAAGCACTGCCCGTGGATCTGTGTGGTGTTATGACCAGCACAAAGCACTGAGCAGGGGTTCTCACGATCTGCTGACACCGTAGGAAGGGGGAGAATTGGAAAGGCAGGAGAGTGACATACCCCGGTGTCAAGATCAGGATATTCTATGAAGGAATCGAAGGCAAAAGAGAAAACCAAGTGGTTCCAAGGCAATCACATGGCACCAGCAGATTAATGCCCAGGCAGTGTCTGAAGAATGGCTTCTCTGGGAAGACTGTCCACAGCTTTAATGCTAGGCAGGACATTATATCTGCCCAGTGTTGTGGTAGAATCACCATCCCTGGAGGGATTTAAATATCATTTAGTTGTGACACTTGGGGACGTGGTTTAGTCTTGAGCTTGGAAGAGACGGGTTAATGGTTGAACCCCTTAATCTGAAAGGTCTTTTCATACCTAAGTGATTCTACATGACCTAGAATAGCCCTTTGGTCAGTTGAGGTCAGTTGTCCTGGTTGTATCAGCTCCAGCTCCTTGCCCACTCCTGGCCTCCACTGTGAGTGATGCAGTGTGAGAAAGAGAGATGGTCTTGATGGTCTTGATGGTGGATCAGCCTTGTGCAGCAACAGGTCAGACTTTGGAGTGTTCTTTGCACTGGTTTAGTCACACATTTGAAGCACAGAACAATATTGCCTGCTCTGAAGACAATGACCTCTAACCCAGTCAGTGCCAGTACCCAGTCAACCCAGTACACAGACTGGTGTAAGAGACTTAAAGTCTACAATTGCCTTAAACACTGTCAAGGCCACAGAATATGATAAGCCACTACAGTGGCAACTTGAGATAAGCACACAGAGAGGAATTTGCATCTGAAAGGTGATAATTCCGGCCTGGTGTGGCAGATCTGGGGAACATCCTTGTTAATGCATCCAGACAAAAATTTCCACTGTGGCAGACTGTGGGAGAGAAAGCAACTGCTTATACACATTCCTTCCCAAGCTGGGGGCACTGTATCTGAGGATAACCAGAACTTGGACTGTATCAAGGTGATACCCCAGAAGAACGACTCAGAGACCCCCAACACTGAGAAGACCAGAAGGAAAAATCAACATAGGATACCGCTGGATCCATGCGGTGGTGATATCTTTCAACTTAAAATGAGATAATCTCTCTCTCTCCCACTCTCACTCTCTTCCTCTCTCCCACCATCCTCTATCTCATATTTCTTCCTGTCTATCTCTACCTCACATTTACCATTAAATAAAATTTATCCTATTGACTTAGAAATATGGTCTCATCTGCACCTTAATTTGGGCAGAGGCACTTCTTAATTATCAGATCAAAACAACTCGTCTTCCATTCCATCTCCTGTTGTAGCCTGGGGCTTTTCTTGATTTGCTCCTGCCCCCGAAGAATGATGGCAGCCAGGACAAGATAAAATGTCTTTCCTCCTCTCCTCTCTCTTCCTCTCTCCTCCTATCCACTTCCATGAGACTTTTGGGCTTTCTGCCCTTCCAGGGCCCTCTGTAACCCAGGCTTCTCAACCAGTGTCAGCAGTGGCCACATGCCCCTTCTGCAGAATGAGCACCAAGGCCAAGAGGGAGCTGTGGGCAGAGCTGGATCTGATGGTCAGGGGGTGAGTTGGAGCCACGGCTTCCTTCCTCACCTGCAAGTTACAGTGTCCCAGGAGAATTTTGAGACCATCCAAGGATTTATAATTATGGGTGCAATGGCCCAATGGAAACCAGTGATGACTGGTGTCCATCAGGGATCAACACAGGGACCAATATTTGTTAATATGTTCATCAATAACATAGATAGTGGGGCTGAGTGGATGCTCAACAAGTTTGTGAATGACACCAAGCTGAGGCTTGAGGAAAGTGTTTCAATTCAGGCAGATCTTGGAAGATTTGAGAATGGTCCCATGTGAAACTCAGGAATTTCTACAAGGCCAAGACTGGAAGAGAAATGGTTTAGACCAGCTCTGCAGAGAAGGGACCAGAAATCATGGAGGTAGAAATATAGGACATGAGCCAGCAATGTGTTCTGAACATTTAGAAATTCAATCATGTCCTGGTCTGCACAAACAGAAGTACAGCCAGCAGGTCAGCTCTCGTCAGACCCCACCAGGAGTGTTGTGTCCAGTCTGGAGTCCCCAGTTCAAATAGGCATGGACCTGTTGGAGCAGTTCCAGACAAGGGCTGCAAAAATGATCACATGGATGCATCACCCCTGCCATGGAGAAAGGCTGAGGGACTTGAGTTTTTTCAGGCAGGAGAAGAGCAGGTTCTGCAGAGACTTTATTGCAGCATTTCAGTATGTAAAGGGGATAAATAAAGAAGCTGGAGAGAGACATTATATCAAGGCCTGCAGTGATTGGACAAGGAGTAACAATTTTAAACTGAAATAGAGTGGATGTAGTGGGGACATAAGGAAGAAGTTAATGGTGTGGTGGGAAATGGCAAATGCCGTGTCCCATCATGGGAAGTGTTCAGAGTGAGGTTTAATGGATATTTGAGTAACTGTTATAGTGGCACAGTACTGATAGGAAAGGTTTGTCTGGCACCTGATGGGAAGCTGTAACCTGTGTCCTTGCAGTAACACATTCCCTGCTTGGTACTTCTGATGCAGTGCTGAGCTGAGTGAGAAGCAAGAAAAAAGTGTATGAAGAAAGTACAAGTGAGCCACTGAATTGTTTACAGAAATTCCATTCTGATGAAAAGAGACAGAGAAACTCAGAACCCAGAGGCTCCCTCAGAGCACACTGGGCACACCCAATGCCAGCCCCTGTTGACAGCCAGTGCAAAACCAGCACCAACAACCCCTCCCAGAAACACCCCTGGGCAACCTCTCTGCCCTGGGACAGCGTCTGCAGGGCAAAGGATGACACAAAGGCACAGGCTGGGATGCAGCAGAATTTAATGAGTCAAAAAAACAAAAAAAAAAAGAGAGGGGGATCCAGGAGGAGGCCACAGTGCAGGGAGCAGCTTCAGCAGGGGAGGCCCCTGATGCCACAGAGGCCACTGCCCAAGCCCGAGAGGCCAAAGCCCCCAGAGCTGATGGGCACTCCCTGAGTGCTGAGGATGTTGCCAACAGCAGCAGAGGTGGAGGATCCCACGGCAGTGTTCTGTGGGAAGGAGCTGAGGATGGGGCCGGGCAGGGTCACCACGACAGGCGAGGGCTGGATGAACACGGTGGAGTTCTGGCACTGCCTGACACAGGGCTCATTGCAGCTGTTGGCCAGCGGGGTGGGGCCGCAGGGCTGGCACGGGCTGTAGCAGGACATGGCTTGGGGCTGCAGGTGCACCTGGCAGAGGGGACAAGAAAAAGTCATGTGGGGTGTTTGAAGAGCAACTCGTCACCACACCACACAGCTGCCCTGTCAGGCCAAGAT
Source organism: Prinia subflava (assembly GCF_021018805.1). NCBI lineage: Eukaryota > Metazoa > Chordata > Aves > Passeriformes > Cisticolidae > Prinia > Prinia subflava. The sequence goes on from NC_086254.1 coordinate 20,183,472, forward strand.
GGGAATAAGAGCTGGAGGTGTTGGACTGATACCCACAGGCTTCTCCTTCCATTAAGCCAAGAAGTTCCCTGCCAAGAGCAACCAAGCCCAGGGTAATCCCACCTATCCCATCACTCACTTCAGTCAAGTCCTAAACTCTCCCTATGAACACGTTCTGTTCCTGTCCCTCTCCCATCATAAGCAGCCCCATAGCATAGACAAAGGTGCAGGTATGTGCAGAAAACAAAAGGAGGGAGAAGAGGAGTGAGAGGAGAAAAGTCTTCAGCCTTACCTTGTTCTCACTGAGATGGAGGCAAGAGGACTGGATGTGAGAGTGAGGAGAAGGGCTGGCTTTTATTCTTCTCCTGCACTGCCCCAGGCCCACAGTCACTGCACTAGAGCAGTAATTTTCCAACAGACTCATCACCCAAGCAAACTATCCTCCCAAATGCCACAAGCTGTGCTTTTCCTTCTGTCAATGCTGCCTTTTAATTTCCTCATTTCTGACATTGCTGCTCTACCTTGCATGATCCTTTCATGTGCCACAATGAGAAGATACCCCAGGAAGAGTCATGCCAGTGAGTGCAGAAGTACAGGAGAGGGCCTGTGCAGGCAAATGTTGGCTTGGGGCAGGGAAGTGCTGTTTGTAATTGCAGTGGGTGAGCTCCAAGTCAATGATTGTCTGAGAAAATTCAACCCATACAAGCAGAGGGTAAGAGGGATGCACAGGCCTCATCTACCTGGCCTGAGGCTTATCTCAGGCTGTGGTAGGGGGCTTGCCTGAATACTTAACAGAGTTAAAGGTTTGCAGAAAACATCTCCCCACCATCTGGGACACATCTCTGGGCTTCACGTGACACCACTTCTCCTGGCATTAGCACTCCTCATGCTCCCTTTCCCCTGACCCAAAGGCTGCCTCAGCCTGGAGCACAAATCAGCATCACTGCAGAAGCTGGAAACCTGCCCAGCTCCCCAGTGAATGGGAGCTGGAAGGACCCTGTGCTACCACAGGGTGCCTGGGGATGCTCAGGGAGGGGACATGTTCAGAAGGGCCCTGGGTGCAAACCCAGCTCTTAAACCACATCAAGCAGGGCTGTACTTCCCTGCCCTGCAGTCATGGAGGCAGCTGGGGAGCGTGCCAGGAGGGCAGGGGAATGCCTTCAGTAGGCAAATCTCCAGGGAGAGACTCTCCCTACCTGTTGAGAGTCACGGTCTAATTTTAGGTTGGCTGTGTGTCAGCGTTGGGATGTGCTGTGTGCAGGCCCATGACCCACACACAGCTGCATTCCCCTCCAGCAAGGGCAGCTTCATCCACACCTCAGGAAAAACCATCTTCAGTCTCTGGCCTGTTCCTTGTACAGAGCTCCAGGCAGCTCACACAGACATTGCCCACAGATCAGGGGGCTTTCAGGACAATCAGCTTCTTTTGGAAAAGTATCCTCGGCTAGTATGGGGACAAAGTATGGTGCCAAAGTGTATGGGAGATGAGGAAAATGGGAAGAATGAAGTATTTACTGAACCTCCACACATCCCTACAAGAGTGAGAAGGGACCCAACTCTATGAGGCATCTCATGGAATCCTGGCACTCAGGAGAACAAAGTTATCTTCCCTCACAACTGCTGATGGTACACATTGGTAACCCCGCTAGACAGCCCTGAGAGGGGACAACCTTGCCAAACAAACTGCCACATGAGGAGAAGACAGGCTTGGTGGGAGGGTATGCTCAGCTGCCTGCAAAGAGGGGAGGAAACAACAAGGCCATATTCTCCCAGATAGGTGTCAACTCTCTGCACAGACCCCTCCACCACCTGCAACTCATCTTCTGCACGTACTGGTGTGTCACTGCCCAGAAAACCCTTGGATCTTTTCATCTCAAGGCTTGAAAGAATCCTTGGAGGCCTATTGGCCACGTCAAAAAAGAAGGAAATGAAAATGGCAGTGTTGATGGAAACAAAAGCACACCCTGTGGCATTAGGGAGGATATTCTGCTTGGCAAGCAAGTCTGTAGGAAAATTACTGCCCTTGTGCAGTGACTGTGGGCCCGGGGCAGTGCAGGAGCAGTATAAAAGCAGGACCTTCCCCTCACTCTCCCATCCACTCTTTACGGCTCCATCTCCCTGGGAACAAGGTGAGTTTCAAAGACTTTTGTCTTGTCTTCCTCCTTGTCCTCCTTTTTGTCCCCTTGTGGGTTGTCTCTGCACATACCTCTCTCTGTAACATTCTGAGGCCCTGAGGATGCTTACTCTGGGAGAGGAAATGGTGCAGACAGTGGGGAACGGAAAAGGTTCAGGCTTTGCAGAGAGGTCTCCGAAGCCATGGGCTACCTGGGGTCCTCCATGAGTCTGCAATTCCTGCTGAGCTCTTCTGAGGGAAAGGAGAAGCCTGTGAGCTCCTGGTGAAGCCCTTTACAGATGAGGAAAACGGTCTCCCTCATGTAGGGGCTGACACATTATACTTCAATCACTCATGCCTTGATTTACTTCCCTCTCTCCCAGGTGCACCTGCAGCCCCAAGCCATGTCCTGCTACAGCCCGTGCCGGCCCTGCCAGCCCTGCGGCCCCACCCCGCTGGCCAACAGCTGCAATGAGCCCTGTGTCAGGCAGTGCCAGGACTCCACCGTGGCCATCCAGCCCTCGCCTGTCGTGGTGACCCTGCCCGGCCCCATCCTCAGCTCCTTCCCACAGAACACTGTGGTGGGATCCTCCACCTCTGCTGCTGTTGGCAACATCCTCAGCACTCAGGGAGTGCCCATCAGCTCTGGGGGCTTTGGCCTCTCGGGCTTGGGCAGTGGCCTCTGTGGCATCAGGGGCCTCCCCTGCTGAAGCTGCTCCCTGCACTGTGGTCTCCTCCTGGATCCCCCTCTTTTTCCTGTTTTGACTCATTAAATTCTGCTGCATCCCAGCCTGTGCCTTTGTGTCATCCTTTGCCCTGCAGACGCTGTCCCAGGGCAGAGAGGTTGCCCAGGGTGTTTCTGGGAGGGGTTTTTGGTGCTGGTTTTGCACTGGCTGTCAACAGGGGCTGGCACTGGGTGTGCTCTGTGTGCTCTTGTTGCAGCCGTGAGGCCTGGTGGCCTCTCTGGTGGTCAGTCACCTAAGGGCAGAAATGCCTGGTCATGGTGACTAGGCCAAAATAACCCTTCTCCCGCGCTTGGACCCTCTCTTATCTCCCTGTGTCCTGGTTTAGGACAAATTAGGGGAAAATCTCCACAACTCTCTCCCCCACCACCAGGTTCGGGAGGAATTTCCTCAGAGGAAAAGTGGAAAAAACTTGTTTATTAAGAAACAACAAAAAACCACTCCCCAACACAAGAAAAACAGTCCGAGATGACAACAAGTGTTTTCACCAGTCCAAGAGAGGGTGAGCAGTCTCTGCTGGGGAGGTGCCAAAGCTTCTCTCAGGTGTAGACTCCGGGGAGGTTTCCCTTGGCGTTCCCGAATCAGGGCGCGAAGCAGGTCCGATGTCTTCAGGGAAGGGGTGGAAGGAAAGAAGGGGAAAAACAAAAGCAGAAAAATGGCAAAAAGCAAGCAAAAAAGCAGAAAGCAAGAGACCAAAGCCAGCAAAGTGAGCCTAAGCTAACAGCAGCAAGCCAAAAAGCAAGCAGCCAGGGGAGGGGCTCAGCTATAGACAAAACAAACTGAGAACATGGGAACAGAAACACACGATTTGGGATACAAAGCATGAAAATGTCCTGTCACCCCAGGTCACCCTGTAAGACAACAGGTCACTTTCTACCCCAACTCATACTATTGGACCCCTTCTCAAAACCTCAGTACCCTATAAAAACCCCACTTTTCCCCCAGCTCAGTAGAAGAGCTGTCCCTGGAACCCTTCACGGAAGAAGCTAATAAAGATTCATCTGTGGAACTCCATACGGCGCTTCTCCTCTCTCTCCCTGTGTCTGCCAAGGCACCTTAGCAAGCTTATGAGCTGAGAATCACTGCAAAAGAGCTGATCACTGCTAAGAGCTGAATATCACTATAACTAAGCTTGCTAAGTGTTGCCTGTGCCTGGGAGCTTTGCCGGAGTTGATTGGGCAGGGGGGTACACGTAGGTGCACCCCTAACCAGGAACAACCAAGGCAGCCGAGACCAACTGAAGCTACCGGGAGAAAAACAAAATGCTCTGAGTGACCCTCTGGGTTCTGAGTTTCGCTGTCCCGATGAATCTGAAAGGAAGGATAAAATCCCAGAATGGGTTAGGTTTGAAAAGACCTTAAAGATCACCCAGTCTCACCCCCTTGTCATGGGCAAGGACACCTTCCACTATCCCAGATTGCTCCAAGCCCCATCTCAGCCTTGAACACTTCCAGGGATCCAGGCTGAGATATGTACAGTTTACTAGAAGCAGTAATGAGATAAGAAAATTAACTATAACCACAGCAATATTCATAACAAAAGTGTACAAAAGAGAGAGTGACTCACATGCCAAAATGCAACCATGGAGATCCCGACCCAACTGCAGCCACAACCACCAGGACTACAAGAGAGCCCTTCCTTCCTAAAGAGACTCCCTTCCCCTTCCCAGCTCCAGCCATGACCTAAGGGGTTACAGGAAAACCTCTGGGTCCTGGCCATGCCCTCTCCTGGCTACTGCAAAAATTAACTCTGCCCTGGTTGGAACTAGGACTGACACCAAATATTCTCCTGAACTGAGGTAAATTTGACATATTACACTATTTTCAGCAGTTGGAAGAGTCCAATAAAGATCATCTAGTCCAACCCCTTTCCATGGACAGGGATATCTGTCACTGAATCAGGTTCCTATAAAGTCCTTCAAACCTGACCTTGGACCCTTCTCACGATGCCTACCAGATCACTCTATAGACAACATTTTCCAGAGCCTCACCACACTCATCATCACCAATTTCTTTCTTTTGTGCCTTCTACATCTACCCTACTTCACATTAAATATCTTGATCCTTGTTCAATCACTACAAGCCTTGATATAATGTCTGTCTCCAGCTTCCTTAAATGTCGCCTTTCCTGGGTTTTCTCTTTTGGCCCTTTCTTTCTTAAATCTATTTCAACTGAAAGGTCTCTCTCTCTGTCTGTCTTGCTCTCCCAGTTCTCCCCAGCCCCACTGGGAAAGCAGATCTGGAGAAGAGCTGCTCAGTGCTGAGTGCTGACTGAATTAAACACACCCACACAGGCCCACAGCTGGGGCTTCTCCTCCTGGCCCTGCTCGTGCCCTGTCTGTGCCCAGGGCGTCCTGAGAATGCTTCTGCGGAGAGGGAGCTTGGAGAGACATCAGGCAGGAGCAGAGGCAGCTGGTGTCAGAGGGCTGAGGGTCTCAAAGGGCTATCCAGGAGCAGCTGAGGCAGCAGAGTGGCTGAAGTGCTGCAGGACACAGCTGGGCACAGGGACACACACCCCCACAGAGACCTCATGACAACCAGCTTGGCAACAACCAGCCCCATCTCCCCTGTGCCCTCCCCCGTGTTGGGCTCAGGCTGCGATGCAAGAACCACCTGGACCAGGTGGAGTGGGTTTGGTGTAAGGTGGCTGGGATGGTGAGGAGATCACAGCTCTTGGTTGGAGAGAAGAGGCTGAAGGCACAGGAAGTATAGGGAAGGCCCATTGCTGAGTGTAGAGGAAAGAATGCTTTAAGGGAGACCAAAAATCATCTTTCTCGTCATTGTGATTGTTGAAGAGCATTAGACCATGCTGTCCAGCCCAAGGTCAGTAGAGAAAATTAGAAAACAGAATTCCTTATTGAATTACTAAGAATATTTAAATTGAGCCTGTGTTAACACCCTATGAACAACCATTCCCTAAAATACCCTCCCACAACCAGCCCTGAACAACACGTCTCTTTCTGGGTGTGTTGGGAGATGATTTGTAGGGGAATAAATGAGAGGAAAATGTGGACTGTGATGCAAAAGAACTTTAATGAGTCAAAACAGGAAAATTAGGTCAATACAAGCAGGCATGCCAATGCAGAGAGCACGAGGGGCAAACAACAGACAGTTGTTCTCCAAGGTGAGTTTTCCAAGCAGGTCCTCCCCAGGATGGCTGTGTGGGGCTCACAGTCCTAGAGAGCACAAGGGAACAAGGACACAGGAGGGAAAGGAGGCAGTGGCAGAGGCAGAGGCAGGGTTGGGCTGTGCTTCCCAAGAGCCCAGGCTGGCCCTGTCCTTCTGCAAGGGCTGCTGGGCTTGCTCAGCCCCTCAGGAAGCAACAAGCCGCTGCTGCGTCCCCAGGGCGGTTCCATGCTGGCAGTGCCTGGGTTCCTTCCCCAGGGCCACGGCCAGCAGCTTCAGCAGGGGAGGCCCCTGATGCCACAGAGGCCACTGCCCAAGCCCGAGAGGCCAAAGCCCCCAGAGCTGATGGGCACTCCCTGAGTGCTGAGGATGTTGCCAACAGCAGCAGAGGTGGAGGATCCCACGGCCGTGTTCTGAGGGAAGGAGCTGAGGATGGGGCCGGGCAGGGTCACCACGACAGGCGAGGGCTGGATGAACACGGTGGAGTCCTGGCACTGCCTGACACAGGGCTCATTGCAGCTGTTGGCCAGCGGGGTGGGGCCGCAGGGCTGGCAGGGCCGGCACGGGCTGTAGCAGGACATGGCTTGGGGCTGCAGGTGCACCTGGGAGAGAGGGCAGAGAGGAGCAGAGTTGAGAATGGGCTATGTCAGAGCAGTCTGTTCGTGCACCATGACAGAGAAAAGCAAAGAGAAGGAGAAGACAGCAGGAGGCTGCTTAGAGAGGCCCGACAGCCTCACTCTCTGCTCAAGCCCCTGAGAATGTCCTGAAGAGTGACCAAGCCCAGGGACTTCCACACCTAGGACAGAATTCAGGACACATCTCAGACAAAACCCAGCCTCTCTCCATGCACAACTTCTGCCCCTTCCCTCTCTCATAACGAGCTGTCCTCAAGAACCCACCTGCGATTAAAGCAGAGAATGTGATCAGGAAGCCCAAAGGAGGAAGAAAAGAAAGGGTTTCAGACTCACCGTGATGCCAAGGAGATGGAGGTGAGAGGAGTGAATGAGAGAGCAAGGAGAACGTCCCCCTTTTATACTGCTCCTGCACTGCCCCAGGCCCACAGGCACTGCACAAAGGCCGTAATTTTCCAACACATTCACCTCCAAAGCAAAATATCCTCCCTAACACCACAGGTTGTGGTTTGATCTCCATCAACCCTGCCATTTCGTTTCCTCATTTCTGACATGCTTGGTCCGTGCTGCAGCTCCTTTCACGTGTGCCATGCGATGCCTGAGGATACCCGGGGTCAGAGCGTGTCCCTGCAGGCACAGGATGTGCCCCCACGGAGGAGGGTCCCGTGCAGGCAGGGGATGTTGGCTCAGGGCAGTGCATTGGCCTTGTTGGCAGCTGCCTCTGCAGGGACAGCCCCAGCTCTGCCCTGCACAGAGCAGCAGAGCACCCAAAGCCTCCTCTCCTCACAGCAAGTCCTGCCTGCTGCTCTGTCCTCCCTCTTACCTCACTCCAACACTCACTGGACACTGCTTCCCCAGGGAAATGCTTTCCTCTCTGGATGCCCTTTGCTGATGCAGAATGTTTGCCAGGCTGGCTGAGTATTCCAGGGTTGGGGTTGGAAAGCCAAAGCCCACCTGGAGCTGAATCAGGAAAGCTTGTGGTGGCAAACAGGAAGATCTTCCTCACAGGGCAACAGCAAAAGGGAGGCTTGAGCCAAGGTTGACTGGGGCAGGGGTTACAGGAAGGGGGAAGGTTCTCCAAGGCTTCTGGGCCTTGGTCTTCACTGGCAACCTTTTCTGTCACAGGAGAAGGTTCCTGAAATTCCTCAGAAATAGGAGTAGGGAAAACCTCCCCACAACAGTGGAGGAGGATCAGCTGTGGGAACATTTCATCAGACTGGGCCAATGTAAGTGTGTGACCTGGTGATGGACACAGGAGTGTTGGTGTCGAAGAAAGCACCTCCAAGCACCCTTTGGGAGGTGCTGGCAGTCAGGGAATGCAGCTGAGGGACAGAGAGAAAGACATGGTCAGGGAGGATATGAATAGCAATGTAGAGACCCTGGACTTCAAACATGCCAACTCTTCCACTCACTCAGGCATCTGGGAGATTAGATGTGCCTTCACAGGCACCTGTAAAGAGCAAGAGATCAGAAAGGCTGGCAGCATCTTAGAGGCACTTTGTGGTTCAAAAAAACATGAAAAGTCAAGGCAAAATACAGAACAACAGGATGAGATGCTGATGGAGAGACAGAATGGACACAAGGACTCCTCTTCCTGGTCAAAGACACCTGGTTGTGGAGGGGAGCTCTCCTGGAGGCTCAGGAGCTGAATGAAGGGATTTCTGAGAACACTGCCCCACTGCTTGGACACATCCTGGGGTCCAAAGCTCTCTGGCTTCTGCAGAGCATTGGGACTTCAGCCCACCCCTTTCCAATGCTCCAAATGTCTCCTCAGCCCAGAGGACAACCTAGCACCATTGAGAGGGAAGGAAATCTCCTCCATTGCCCCAACATGTGAGAGCTTTGGGGAACCTGCAGTGCAACATGCCTGGGGATGCTCAGGGAGGGAATACGCTCGGAAAAGCCCCGGGTACAAAACCTGCTGTGACACTACACCAAGGACTGAGGCACTTCTCTGCCCTGCAGGCATGGAGGCAGCTGGGACGCGGCCCAGAATGACAAGGGAATGCCTTCAGTAGGAAAACCTCCAGGGAGAGACTCTCCCTACCAGTGGCCAGTCATGCTCTAATTTTGGGTTGGCCGTGTGTCAGCCTTTTGGTGTGAGGCCAAGCCAGGAGGGCGTGATGTCTGCAGGCCTGTCCAAGGCAGGGCTGGATCCCCTCCAGCAAGGGCAGCTCCATCCTGGCCCTGGGAGAAAGGGATGCTTGGCAGCTCCCTCACATGTCACAGGTGTTCTCAGCACTGACAGCAGGTATTGGAAAAGTGGCCTGTGCTTGTGTGTCATCCAGGTCAGTTCCACATTGTGCAGCCATAGGGCATGGTGCGTGAGGAGAGAGGGAGGAACAAGGAACGGTCCAGACACCCAACACCTCCCCCAGATACTGAGCAGGAACCCAATGGCACAGGGCTCTTGATTCCTGCCAAAGATCAGAGAATCATTGAATCACACAATCACAAGGATCAGCAAAGACCTCCAAGGTTGTTGAGTCCAACCATTACTCATATGTTCCTGCAAGAAAAATCATTTGGCTTCTCATGCCTTAAGATGAAAGGGATCTTCATGACCTAGTGGGGATGTCAGAAACGAGGACATTAAATGACAGCGTTGATGGAAACCAAAATATACCCTGTGGCATTAGGGAGGATATTTTGCTTTGGAGATGAGTCTGTAGGAAAATTGTTGCCCTGTGCAGTTACTGTGGGCCTGGGGCACTGCAGGAGCAGTATAAAAGCAGCTCCTTCTCCTCACTCTCTCATCCACTCTTCCAGCCTCCAGCTCCTTGGGAATAAGGTGAGTTTGGAGCATGACTCCTCCTCCTTGTCCTCCTCAAAATGCATTTCTAAGCATATTCCTTGTCTTCAGCTGGGCACTGGGGATTCTTGCCGTGCATGAGGGCAAGAGGCAGAAAGGTCTGGCAGAGATAGACACTGGGGCTTGGCTGAGGTTTGTCTTGAGCTGTTGGTGAGGTGGGGATCTCTATAGACCTTGTCACTATTTGGAAGCCTTTTGTGCTGAGAGAAACACGGTCCTGCTCATGGTGGGGTGACAGGTTAAACCTCACCCACTCCTTGTGCTCTGCTTCCTTCCCCTTCCCTCTCTCCCAGGTGCACCTGCAGCCCCAAGCCATGTCCTGCTACAGCCCGTGCCGGCCCTGCCAGCCCTGCGGCCCCACCCCGCTGGCCAACAGCTGCAATGAGCCCTGTGTCAGGCAGTGCCAGGACTCCACCGTGGCCATCCAGCCCTCGCCTGTCGTGGTGACCCTGCCCGGCCCCATCCTCAGCTCCTTCCCACAGAACACTGCCGTGGGATCCTCCACCTCTGCTGCTGTTGGCAACATCCTCAGCACTCAGGGAGTGCCCATCAGCTCTGGGGGCTTTGGCCTCTCGGGCTTGGGCAGTGGCCTCTGTGGCATCAGGGGCCTCCCCTGCTAAAGCTGCTGGCCGTGGCCCTGGGGAGGGAACCCAGGCACTGCCAGCATGGAACCGCCCTGGGGACGCAGCAGCGGCTTGTTGCTTCCTGAGGGGCTGAGCAAGCCCAGCAGCCCTTGCAGAAGGACAGGGCCAGCCTGGGCTCTTGGCAAGCACAGCCCAGCCCTGCCTCTGCCCTCTGCCACTGCCTCCTTTCCCTCCTGTGTCCTTGTTCCCTTGTGCTCCCCTGGGCTGTGAGCCCCACACAGCCGTCCTGGGGAGGACCTGCTGGCCCTCTCTGGATCAGGCAGATGATCCCTGCTGGGATCTCTGCCACAGCCATGGGATGGGGATTCTAAGCTGACCCTGGTGCTCTCTGCACTGAGGCCTCCACTCAAGAGTGACCTTGTTTTCATCTTTTGACTCATTAAATTTCTGATGCATCCCAGCCCACGCCTCTGTGTCATCCTTTCTCTGTTGTTGGTCTCCCAAGATTTCCACGGAGAGACATTTTGCTCAGGGATGGTTCTGTGTGACAGATCTAGGAGAAGGTGTTTGAGTGCCTTTTAAGACAGGAAGAGTTAAATCTGCTTGATCATGGTATTGGTGCTTTCTATCCCTCTCCATGTGTCTGTGGTATGACCCACTGCAGAAGGTGAGGGGTAACCCAGGTTCTTGTTAAGACATCCCTTGAGATTGATTAGAGGGAACCAACACAGAATGATCAGTGTTTGTAAGTACACACAGAGGGTTTATTGTAGAACAATGTGATTGCTCAGGAAAACACAGCTATAGCCATTTTGGTTATTCTGTAAAGCAATACAACAGCATGAAAGCAAGATGAAAATGCAACCACTTCACCCAGGGACATGCACGAGGCCAAAGAAAGGAAGAGAAATTAAGGGCAAGATTATGAATATCTCTCCAGCCATAGGCCCTGTGATGAGACTTGGTTGCAGCCCAGTCTTGGTCAAAGTGGTCACAGACTGGACCTGTCAGGTGGAGGGGGAAGTCACAAAGAAATGGTGAGAGAAAATCCCTGGGAAAATCCACACAACGTAAAATCTATTTGGTTTACATCCACTCAGTTTCAGGTGGGGACACCCAGGTTCCTCCCCTGAAGGGGGAAGCTTCACACTAGATCATGTAGTGTTGTGGATCATGGGACACTTCAGGAACCCTTGACACCTTCTAAGACAACACAGCTGCCCAGCACACCCAGCACAGCTGCTTTGGTTTTGGCCCAGTATGGCCCATCAGCAGAGATGAACACTGTCAGGCCACACGTGAATGTCCTGGTGCTTCCCCTTGAGGAAGAGAGGGAGCCCCACAACCCCGTGGTCTGTGCAAGGGAAGGCAGCTTAGAGTGACCAGAGGCACCAGCAGCCCCCTCCTATGTCATTCAAAGCCCATCATTCACCCTCAGTCTTACTACATCAGAGGTTGGCCTTTACACATCCAGAGCTCACCTCCCCCAGTTCACCAAAGCACCCCGATCTCCACAAATGGGGGAATATTTGGAGTCATTATCACTTAAGACTTCAGTGTCTAACAGTCTGCAGATGGTTAGAATGAACCAAACCTCTTCACTGACCCTATCTTCCCAAGAATGATTTTATCTCTCTGCCCAAACCATTCTTGTCTCCATGCTCAGCAATCCCTGTGCCCAAGTCAAGTGCTCTGACCTCCTCACCATCCTGGCACCCTGCACCAAAGTCACTCCACTTGGTCCAGGTGGTTCTTGCATTGCAGCCTGAGCCCAACACTGGGGATGGCACCAGGTGAGAGCTGAGCAGAGCAGCATCATCACCCCCACCCATCTCTGGTTCCACTCCTGCTCGCACAGCCCAGGATGATGGTGACAGCCCTTGGCATCTGTGAGCATCAGAGACATTGACAGTGGTTCTGGGTGCACCCTCAGAGCACTTTGTGATGTGGTTTATTGGCCATGGCAATAGTCTGTCAAGGTGATGATCTTGGGGGTTTTTTCCAACCTTAGTGATTTTTGACTCTCAGCAATGACATGATGATGAGGGGAGCAAGCGCTACACTAGATGGGAGCGTTTAAATCCACAGGGATCTTGACAGACTTGAGGAATGGTCCCAAATGGAACTCAGGAACTTCAACAAAGCCAAGTGCAAGGTCCTGACACTGCTTTGGGGCAATCTCAGTCACAATAGGGACTGTGAGGTGGATGGAAGGAGAGCTGCCCTGCAGAGAAGGGCTGCAAAAAATGGTCACATGCATGCATCACCCCTGCTCTGAAGGGCAGCTGAAGCAGTTGAGGTTTTTCAGTCAGGACGACAGCAGGATCTGGGAGACCTTATTGCAGCCTTCCAGTACATCACAGGGTGGTGTAAGGAAGTGGGAGAGAGACATTCTATCAAGTGATTGGACAAGGGGCAGGAGTTTTAAACTGCAATAGACAGTTTAAAACTGGCTATTCCCAACTGCAGCTGAGATACTGTGCATGGCAGGAGGGTTGGACCAAATGATCTTTAACAATCTCTTCCAAGAAAATCCATTCTGTGTTCCTGTGAAAACAGGGGTCTTTGAGAAGGCAGCACAATACACGGTGTCCCTCCCTTTCAGGAACATTTCAGATCCATGGGATCTGCTGGAGTCTGATGGGAATGCAGCATCTCTGTCTGGTCAGTGAAACAGTCACTGCTGAGTACTTGTGTCACCATGTTGAACTGAGAAGGGATAAGAAGTGCAAACAGAGTGGATGTTTGTCCCTGAACAATGCAGGGAAATTCTGCCCTGCTCCAAAGAGGCAGAAAGATTCAAAACCCAGAGGCTCACCCAGAGCACACTGGGCACACCCAATGCCAGCCCCTGTTGACAGCCAGTGCAAAACCAGCCCCAACAACCCCTCCCAGAAACACCCCTGGGCAACCTCTCTGCCCTGGGACAGCGTCTGCAGGGCAAAGGATGACACAAAGGCACAGGCTGGGATGCAGCAGAATTTAATGAGTCAAAAAAGGAAAAAGAGGGGGATCCAGGAGGAGGCCACAGTGCAGGGAGCAGCTTCAGCAGGGGAGGCCCCTGATGCCACAGAGGCCACTGCCCAAGCCCGAGAGGCCAAAGCCCCCAGAGCTGATGGGCACTCCCTGAGTGCTGAGGATGTTGCCAACAGCAGCAGAGGTGGAGGATCCCACGGCCGTGTTCTGTGGGAAGGAGCTGAGGATGGGGCCGGGCAGGGTCACCACGACAGGCGAGGGCTGGATGAACACGGTGGAGTCCTGGCACTGCCTGACACAGGGCTCATTGCAGCTGTTGGCCAGCGGGGTGGGGCCGCAGGGCTGGCAGGGCCGGCACGGGCTGTAGCAGGACATGGCTTAGGGCTGCAGGTGCACCTGGCAGAGGGGGCAGAGGGAAGTAAATCTCAAGGAGTGGGTGAAGACCCAACTGTCACCCCATCATGAGGGAAACAAGAAATGAGCGGGGAATGAGAGCTGAAGGCTGGTTCTGGAGGCACATAGACTCTTCCCCTCACACAAACCCCACCAAAAGCTCAAGCCCAGGGCCATCCCCCACCAGCCCAAAACTGGGGCAATACTTCTGCCAAGTCCCAGAAGTCACAAACCTCCCACTCCTTTCCTCCTCTCACAAAAAGCATCTGCAAGCTCCTGCATGGGACAAAGTCACAGGTATGTACAGAGAAATCCCAGAGGAGAAGGAGCAAATGGAGAATGGGATTCAAACTCACCTTGTTCCAAGGAGATGGAGGTGACTGGAGTGAATGTGAGAGTGAGGAGAAGGTCCTGCATTTATATAGCTCTTGCATTGCCCCAGGCCCACAGTCCTGCACAAGGGCAGTAATTTTACACAGACTCATCTTCAAAGGAAAATATCCCACAGAGTGGCAGCGATTCACATTTTGTTTCCATCTACGCTGCCATTTTATTTCCTTATTTCTGACATTCCTGCCCTGCATTGCAGGATCCTTTCATGTTCTGTGATGAGAAGCCAAAGGATATCCCAGCAGAGCCATGTCAGTGAGAGCACATGACCCAAGTAGGGAATGTTGGTTTAGGGCAGTGAAAAGCAACTCTTTGATATATCCCTTGCAGGAAGTGGCCCTGTCTTACACGGCACATGTCAGAGGGCATCTAAATAATCCACTTTTTTCAGACATTTCACATGCTTCTCTCTTTTCCCTCTCTCTCCGCTCTCTGCAAGGGCCATGAGCTGCAGCATCTCCAGGCTGTGCCAGTGTTTCAGCTCTCTTCCTCTTGATGCCCTTTGCTCTGGAGGGGATGTTCCCAGGCATTACAAAAGCCAAACCCCACCTGGAGCTGAATCGGACAAAGCACATGGAAGGGCAATAAGAGGGTCTTCTCCAGACAGGTCATCAGTAAGGGGAGCCTCAAACAAAGGCAGCCCCAGTATTCAACAGGGCAGCTTCCCTGAGGGCAGGGGGTACAGAAAGGGACGTCCTCAAAAGTTCTTGTCCTTGGTCTTTAGCATCAAGAATCGCTGTCATGAACTGAAGTTCCTGGTACTCCTTGGAACAACTGGAACAGAAAAGACTTCCCCAAACAGCACAGTCCAATGGGGGAACATTCAAACACGCTGGTCTGAAATGATTGTGTGTGAATTGCTGTTATATGTTCACTGGTGTCAGTACAAACCCCTTCTCAACTCCCTTTGAAAGTCCAGCGACAATGGAAAGCATCTGAGAACTGGAAGAAGGCCAGTGAGTGTCTTGTCTTCAAGAGAGGCATGAAAGAGGAGTCAGGGAATAACAGGCCAGTCAGACTTGTCTCGGTATCTGGAAAGGTGATAGAGGAAATGCTACAAAATGCAGCATGCAGTGCTCAGAGAAGAGGTGTGCTCAGAACGGCCCTGGATGCAAATCCTGCGTTCAAACCCCACCAAGGACTGAGGCACTTCCCTGCCCTGCAGACACGCAGGCAGCTGGGACGCGACCCAGGAGGGCAAGGGAATGCCTTCAGTAGGCAAATCTCCAGGGAGAGACTCTCCTAACCCATGGCCAGTCACACCCTAATTTTGGTGTAAAGCCAAGCCATGAGTGCGTGATGTCTGCAGGCTTTGTCCCAGGCAGGGCTGAATTCCCTTCCAGCAAGGGCAGCTCCATCCATAACCCTGGAAAACCATCTTCAAGCACAGGGCTGTGCCCAGACCCACAGCTCCAGGCAGCCCAAATGCCACGGCCCTCAGCATGACTTGCTTGGCAGCACAGCCACAGCTCAGGGTGTTCTCAGAATTGACAATGTGTGGCAGGGCTTTGTCCAGGTCAGGGTGCAAACGGTGCTCCCAAAGGGTGCATTCCAACGGGGTGAAGAGAGAGGGAAGGCACTGTCCCAAGAGTCAACACATCCCTCAGGCAGTAAGGAAGTACAGAACTCCACAGGGGTCAGCTTGAGGCTGGGTTCCTGCCCATACCAATGTGTTCCTGCACAAGAAATCCTTGGACTTCTCCTCCTACTACAAGGTAGCAGCCTCCATAACTTAGTGGGAATGTCAGAAACGAGGAAATTAAATGGCAGCATAGATGGAGACCAAACCACAATGTGTGCCATTGAGAAGAATGTTTTGCTTTGAGGTGAGTCTGTAGGAAAATTATTGTCCTTGTGCAGTGACTGTGAGCCTGGGGCATTGCAGGAGGAGTATAAAAACGGGCCCTTCTCCTCACTCTCTCATTCACTCCTCTCACCTCCATCTCCTTGAGAACCAGGTGAGTCTGAAGCTTTTTCTCATCCTTATCCTCCTCCCACAGGATTTCTATACATGCTTTTTTGTCCCATATGGATTCTTGCCATGAGAAAAGGAAGGGAGCAGAAAGTGGAACACGGGGAAAGGCTGAGGCTTGTCTGAGGTGTTTCCAGAGCTATGGACAGGGATCTTCCTTGGGTAGCTCTTGGCAGGGCTCTTCTGAGGAAAAGAGAAGTCTGTGTGTCTCTCTATACAGCCCCCAAGGTTTGAGTCCAGTTCATGCCTTTGGTCTCTCATGGTGGGCTGACAGGCTGATCCTCACCCACTCCTTGTGCTCTGCTTCCTTCCTTTCCCTCTCTCCCAGGTGCACCTGCAGCCCCAAGCCATGTCCTGCTACAGCCCGTGCCGGCCCTGCCAGCCCTGCGGCCCCACCCCGCTGGCCAACAGCTGCAATGAGCCCTGTGTCAGGCAGTGCCAGGACTCCACTGTGGCCATCCAGCCCTCGCCTGTCGTGGTGACCCTGCCCGGCCCCATCCTCAGCTCCTTCCCACAGAACACCGCCGTGGGATCCTCCACCTCTGCTGCTGTTGGCAACATCCTCAGCACTCAGGGAGTGCCCATCAGCTCTGGGGGCTTTGGCCTCTCGGGCTTGGGCAGTGGCCTCTGTGGCATCAGGGGCCTCCCCTGCTAAAGCTGCTGGCCGTGGCCCTGGGGAGGGAACCCAGGCACTGCCAGCATGGAACCGCCCTGGGGACGCAGCAGCGGCTTGTTGCTTCCTGAGGGGCTGAGCAAGCCCAGCAGCCCTTGCAGAAGGACAGGGCCAGCCTGGGCTCTTGGCAAGCACAGCCCAGCCCTGCCTCTGCCCTCTGCCACTCTTCATTTCCCTCCTGTGTCCTTGTTCCCTTGTGCTCCCCTGGGCTGTGAGCCCCACACAGCCGTCCTGGGGAGGACCTGCTGGCCCTCTCTGGATCTGGCAGATGATCCCTGCTGGAATCTCTGCCACAGCCATGGGATGGGGATTCTAAGCTGACCCTGGTGCTCTCTGCACTGAGGCCTCCACTCAATAGAGACCTTGTTTTCATCTTTTGACTCATTAAATTTCTGATGCATCCCAGCCCACGCCTCTGTGTCATCCTTTCTCTGTTGTTGGTCTCCCAAGATTTCCACGGAGAGACATTTTGCTCAGGGATGGTTCTGTGTGACAGATCTAGGAGAAGGTGTTTGAGTGCCTTTTAAGACAGGAAGAGTTAAATCTGCTTGATCATGGTATTGCTGCTTTCTATCCCTCTCCATGTGTCTGTGGTATGACCCACTGCAGAAGGTGAGGGGTAACCCAGGTTCTTGTTAAGACATCCCTTGAGATTGATTAGAGGGAACCAACACAGAATGATCAGTGTTTGTAAGTACACACAGAGGGTTTATTGTAGAACAATGTGATTGCACGGGAAAACACAGCTATAGCTGTGGGATTGCATTTTATGGAAATGTTTTACTCTGCCTCACCCCTGGAAAATGTATGGTTTATCTCAAGTCTGTACGCTCCCTGCGGTATCAAGTTATCTGTAACCTCATTGGCTGGAGAATGTTACCGCGCCCCTTTGAACCTCGGTGTTAAGAGTGCTAATGCAAGGGGTCTCGCCCTCTTTGCCCCTCTCCCCCTGGAGGCCTCGGGACGCTCCCCTTCCCTTTTCCCCTTCCCGTTCCCCCTTTCCCTTCCCCTCTCCCTCTGTGAATAAACCCTCACCTCATCAGCACCCCACCGGCGTCTGAGTCTCTTTGCCTGCCAGCACGGGAACGCCATGACCCCTAGGACCCGGGGGTCTCCTGGGGGACCTCCCCCGGGGAGTTCCCCAAAATTTAAACTACAACATATAGCCATTTTGGTTATTCTGTAAAGCAATACAACAGCATGAAAGCAAGATGAAAATGCAACCACTTCACCCAGGGACATGCACGAGGCCAAAGAAAGGAAGAGAAATTAGGTTCAACTCTTATGAATATCTACCCAGCCACAGACCCTGTGACGAGCCTTGGTTGCTGCCCAGTCTTGGTCAAAGTGGTCACAGACTGGACCTGTCAGGTGGAGGGGGAAGTCACAAAGAAATGGTGAGAGAAAATCCCTGGGAAAATCCACACAACGTAAAATCTATTTGGTTTACATCCACTCAGTTTCAGGTGGGGACACCCAGGTTCCTCCCCTGAAGGGGGAAGCTTCACACTAGATCATGTAGTGTTGTGGATCATGGGACACTTCAGGAACCCTTGACACCTTCTAAGACAACACAGCTGCCCAGCACACCCAGCACAGCTGCTTTGGTTTTGGCCCAGTATGGCCCATCAGCAGAGATGAACACTGTCAGGACACTCGTGAATGTCCTGGTGCTTCCCCTGGGGGAAGAGAGGGAGCCCCACAACCCCGTGGTCTGTGCAAGGGAAGGCAGCTTAGAGTGACCAGAGGCACCAGCAGCCCCCTCCTATGTCATTCAAAGCCCATCATTCACCCTCAGTCTTACTACATCAGAGGTTGGCCTTTACACATCCAGAGCTCACCTCCCCCAGTTCACCAAAGCACCCCGATCTCCACAAATGGGGGAATATTTGGAGTCATTATCACTTAAGACTTCAGTGTCTAACAGTCTGCAGATGGTTAGAATGAACCAAACCTCTTCACTGACCCTATCTTCCCAAGAATGATTTTATCTCTCTGCCCAAACCATTCTTGTCTCCATGCTCAGCAATCCCTGTGCCCAAGTCAAGTGCTCTGACCTCCTCACCATCCTGGCACCCTGCACCAAAGTCACTCCACTTGGTCCAGGTGGTTCTTGCATTGCAGCCTGAGCCCAACACTGGGGATGGCACCAGGTGAGAGCTGAGCAGAGCAGCATCATCACCCCCACCCATCTCTGGTTCCACTCCTGCTCGCACAGCCCAGGATGATGGTGACAGCCCTTGGCATCTGTGAGCATCAGAGACATGGACAATGGTACTGGGTGCACCCTCAGAGCACTTTGTGATGTGGTTTATTGGCCATGGCAATAGTCTGTCAAGGTGATGATCTTGGGGGTTTTTTCCAACCTTAGTGATTTTTGACTCTCAGCAATGACATGATGATGAGGGGAGCAAGAGCTACACTAGATGGGAGCGTTTAAATCCACAGGGATCTTGACAGACTTGAGGAATGGTCCCAAATGGAACTCGGGAACTTCAACAAAGCCAAGTGCAAGGTCCTGACACTGCTTTGGGGCAATCTCAGTCACAATAGGGACTGTGAGGTGGATGGAAGGAGAGCTGCCCTGCAGAGAAGGGCTGCAAAAAATGGTCACATGCATGCATCACCCCTGCTCTGAAGGGCAGCTGAAGCAGTTGAGGTTTTTCAGTCAGGACGACAGCAGGATCTGGGAGACCTTATTGCAGCCTTCCAGTACATCACAGGGTGGTGTAAGGAAGTGGGAGAGAGACATTCTATCAAGTGATTGGACAAGGGGCAGGAGTTTTAAACTGCAATAGACAGTTTAAAACTGGCTATTCCCAACTGCAGCTGAGATACTGTGCATGGCAGGAGGGTTGGACCAAATGATCTTTAACAATCTCTTCCAAGAAAATCCATTCTGTGTTCCTATGAAAACAGGGGTCTTTGAGAAGGCAGCACAATACACGGTGTCCCTCCCTTTCAGAAACATTTCAGATCCATGGGATCTGCTGGAGTCTGATGGGAATGCAGCATCTTTGTCTGGTCAGTGAAACAGTCACTGCTGAGTACTTGTGTCACAATGTTGAACTGAGAAGGGATAAGAAGTGCAAACAGAGTGGATGTTTGTCCCTGAACAATGCAGGGAAATTCTGCCCTGCTCCAAAGAGGCAGAAAGATTCAAAACCCAGAGGCTCACCCAGAGCACACTGGGCACACCCAATGCCAGCCCCTGTTGACAGCCAGTGCAAAACCAGCACCAACAACCCCTCCCAGAAACACCCCTGGGCAACCTCTCTGCCCTGGGACAGCGTCTGCAGGGCAAAGGATGACACAAAGGCACAGGCTGGGATGCAGCAGAATTTAATGAGTCAAAAAAGGAAAAAGAGGGGGATCCAGGAGGAGGCCACAGTGCAGGGAGCAGCTTCAGCAGGGGAGGCCCCTGATGCCACAGAGGCCACTGCCCAAGCCCGAGAGGCCAAAGCCCCCAGAGCTGATGGGCACTCCCTGAGTGCTGAGGATGTTGCCAACAGCAGCAGAGGTGGAGGATCCCACGGCCGTGTTCTGTGGGAAGGAGCTGAGGATGGGGCCAGGCAGGGTCACCACGACAGGCGAGGGCTGGATGAACACGGTGGAGTCCTGGCACTGCCTGACACAGGGCTCATTGCAGCTGTTGGCCAGCGGGGTGGGGCCGCAGGGCTGGCAGGGCCGGCACGGGCTGTAGCAGGACATGGCTTAGGGCTGCAGGTGCACCTGGCAGAGGGGGCAGAGGGAAGTAAATCTCAAGGAGTGGGTGAAGACCCAACTGTAACCCCATCATGAGGGAAACAAGAAATGAGCGGGGAATGAGAGCTGAAGGCTGGTTCTGGAGGCACATAGACTCTTCCCCTCACACAAACCCCACCAAAAGCTCAAGCCCAGGGCCATCCCCAACCAGCCCAAAACTGGGGCAATACTTCTGCCAAGTCCCAGAAGTCACAAACCTCCCACTCCTTTCCTCCTCTCACAAAAAGCATCTGCAAGCTCCTGCATGGGACAAAGTCACTGGTATGTACAGAGAAATCCCAGAGGAGAAGGAGCAAATGGAGAATGGGATTCAAACTCACCTTGTTCCAAGGAGATGGAGGTGACTGGAGTGAATGTGAGAGTGAGGAGAAGGTCCTGCATTTATATAGCTCTTGCATTGCCCCAGGCCCACAGTCCTGCACAAGGGCAGTAATTTTACACAGACTCATCTTCAAAGGAAAATATCCCACAGAGTGGCAGCGATTCACATTTTGTTTCCATCTACGCTGCCATTTTATTTCCTTATTTCTGACATTCCTGCCCTGCATTGCAGGATCCTTTCATGTTCTGTGATGAGAAGCCAAAGGATATCCCAGCAGAGCCATGTCAGTGAGAGCACATGACCCAAGTAGGGAATGTTGGTTTAGGGCAGTGAAAAGCAACTCTTTGATATATCCCTTGCAGGAAGTGGCCCTGTCTTACACGGCACATGTCAGAGGGCATCTAAATAATCCACTTTTTTCAGACATTTCACTTGCTTCTCTCTTTTCCCTCTCTCTCCGCTCTCTGCAAGGGCCATGAGCTGCAGCATCTCCAGGCTGTGCCAGTGTTTCAGCTCTCTTCCTCTTGATGCCCTTTGCTCTGGAGGGGATGTTCCCAGGCATTACAAAAGCCAAACCCCACCTGGAGCTGAATCGGACAAAGCACATGGAAGGGCAATAAGAGGGTCTTCTCCAGACAGGTCATCAGTAAGGGGAGCCTCAAACAAAGGCAGCCCCAGTATTCAACAGGGCAGCTTCCCTGAGGGCAGGGGGTACAGAAAGGGACGTCCTCAAAAGTTCTTGTCCTTGGTCTTTAGCATCAAGAATCGCTGTCATGAACTGAAGTTCCTGGTACTCCTTGGAACAACTGGAACAGAAAAGACTTCCCCAAACAGCACAGTCCAATGGGGGAACATTCAAACACGCTGGTCTGAAATGATTGTGTGTGAATTGCTGTTATATGTTCACTGGTGTCAGTACAAACCCCTTCTCAACTCCCTTTGAAAGTCCAGCGACAATGGAAAGCATCTGAGAACTGGAAGAAGGCCAGTGAGTGTCTTGTCTTCAAGAGAGGCGTGAAAGAGGAGTCAGGGAATAACAGGCCAGTCAGACTTGTCTCGATATCTGGAAAGGTGATAGAGGAAATCACTACAAAATGCAGCATGCAGTGCTCAGAGAAGAGGTGTGCTCAGAACGGCCCTGGATGCAAACCCTGCGTTCAAACCACACCAAGGACTGAGGCACTTCCCTGCCCTGCAGACACGCAGGCAGCTGGGACGCGACCCAGGAGGGCAAGGGAATGCCTTCAGTAGGCAAATCTCCAGGGAGAGACTCTCCTGACCCATGGCCAGTCACACCCTAATTTTGGTGTAAAGCCAAGCCATGAGTGCGTGATGTCTGCAGACTTTGTCCCAGGCAGGGCTGAATTCCCTTCCAGCAAGGGCTGCTCCATCCATAACCCTGGAAAACCATCTTCAAGCACAGGGCTGTGCCCAGACCCACAGCTCCAGGCAGCCCAAATGCCACGGCCCTCAGCATGACTTGCTTGGCAGCACAGCCACAGCTCGGGGCCTTCTCAGAATTGGCAATGTGTGGCAGGGCTTTGTCCAGGTCAGGGTGCAAAGGGTGCTTCCAAAGGGTGCATTCCAACGGGGTGAAGAGAGAGGGAAGGCACTGTCCCAAGAGTCAACACATCCCTCAGGCAGTAAGGAAGTACAGAACTCCACAGGGGTCAGCTTGAGGCTGGGTTCCTGCCCATACCAATGTGTTCCTGCACAAGAAATCCTTGGACTTCTCCTCCTACTACAAGGTAGCAGCCTCCATAACTTAGTGGGAATGTCAGAAACGAGGAAATTAAATGGCAGCATAGATGGAGACCAAACCACAATGTGTGCCATTGAGAAGAATGTTTTGCTTTGAGGTGAGTCTGTAGGAAAATTATTGTCCTTGTGCAGTGACTGTGAGCCTGGGGCATTGCAGGAGGAGTATAAAAACGGGCCCTTCTCCTCACTCTCTCATTCACTCCTCTCACCTCCATCTCCTTGAGAACCAGGTGAGTCTGAAGCTTTTTCTCATCCTTATCCTCCTCCCACAGGATTTCTATACATGCTTTTTTGTCCCATATGGATTCTTGCCATGAGAAAAGGAAGGGAGCAGAAAGTGGAACACGGGGAAAGGCTGAGGCTTGTCTGAGGTGTTTCCAGAGCTATGGACAGGGATCTTCCTTGGGTAGCTCTTGGCAGGGCTCTTCTGAGGAAAGGAGAAGTCTGTGTGTCTCTCTATACAGCCCCCAAGGTTTGAGTCCAGTTCATGCCTTTGGTCTCTCATGGTGGGGTGACAGGCTGATCCTCACCCACTCCTTGTGCTCTGCTTCCTTCCTTTCCCTCTCTCCCAGGTGCACCTGCAGCCCCAAGCCATGTCCTGCTACAGCCCGTGCCGGCCCTGCCAGCCCTGTGGCCCCACCCCGCTGGCCAACAGCTGCAATGAGCCCTGTGTCAGGCAGTGCCAGGACTCCACCGTGTTCATCCAGCCCTCGCCTGTCGTGGTGACCCTGCCCGGCCCCATCCTCAGCTCCTTCCCACAGAACACGGCCGTGGGATCCTCCACCTCTGCTGCTGTTGGCAACATCCTCAGCACTCAGGGAGTGCCCATCAGCTCTGGGGGCTTTGGCCTCTCGGGTTTGGGCAGTGGCCTCTGTGGCATCAGGGGCCTCCCCTGCTGAAGCTGCTCCCTGCACTGTGGCCTCCTCCTGGATCCCCCTCTTTTTCCTTTTTTGACTCATTAAATTCTGCTGCATCCCAGCCTGTGCCTTTGTGTCATCCTTTGCCCTGCAGACGCTGTCCCAGGGCAGAGAGGTTGCCCAGGGGTGTTTCTGGGAGGTGTTGTTGGTGCTGGTTTTGCACTGGCTGTCAACAGGGGCTGGCACTGGGTGTGCTCTGTGTGCTCTTGTTGCAGCCGTGAGGCCTGGTGGCCTCTCTGGTGGTCAGTCGCCTAAGGGCAGAAATTCCTTGTCATGGTGACTAGGCCAAAATAACCCTTCTCCCGCGCTTGGACCCTCTCTTGTCTCCCTGTGTCCTGGTTTAGGACAAATTAGGGGAAAATCTCCACAACTCTCTCCCCCACCACCAGGTTCGGGAGGAATTTCCTCAGAGGAAAAGTGGAAAAAACTTGTTTTTTAAGAAACAACAAAAAAACACTCCCCAACACAAGAAAAACAGTCCGAGATGACAACAAGTGTTTTCACCAGTCCAAGAGAGGGTGAGCAGTCTCTGCTGCGGAGGGTGCCAAAGCTTCTCTCAGGTGTAGACTCCGGGGAGGTTTCCCTTGGCGTTCCCGAATCAGGGCGCGAAGCAGGTCCGATGTCTTCAGGGAAGGGGAGGAAGGAAAGAAGGGGAAAAACAAAAGCAGAAAAATGGCAAAAAGCAAGCAAAAAAGCAGAAAGCAAGAGAGCAAAGCCAGCAAAGTGAGCCTAAGCTAACAGCAGCAAGCCAAAAAGCAAGCAGCCAGGGGAGGGGCTCAGCTATAGACAAAACAAACTGAGAACATGGGAACAGAAACACACGATTTGGGATACAAAGCATGAAAATGTCCTGTCACCCCAGGACACCCTGTAAGACAATAGGTCACTTTCTACCCCGACTCATACTATTGGATCCCTTCTCAAAACCTCAGTACCCTATAAAAACCCCACTTTTCCCCCAGCTCAGTAGAAGAGCTGTCCCTGGAACCCTTCACGGAAGAAGCTAATAAAGATTCATCTGTGGAACTCCATATGGTGCTTCTCCTCTCTCTCCCTGTGTCTGCCAAGGCACCTTAGCAAGCTTATGAGCTGAGAATCACTGCAGAAGAGCTGATCACTGCTAAGAGCTGAATATCACTATAACTAAGCTTGCTAAGTGTTGCCTGTGCCTGGGAGCTTTGCCGGAGTTGATTGGGCAGGGGGGTACACGTAGGTGCACCCCTAACCAGGAACAACCAAGGCAGCCGAGACCGACTGAAGCTACCGGGAGAAAAACAAAATGCTCTGAGTGACCCTCTGGGTTTTGAGTTTCGCTGTCCCGATGAATCTGAAAGGAAGGATAAAATCCCAGAATGGGTAAGGTTTGAAAAGACCTTAAAGATCACCTAGTCTCACCCCCTTGTCATGGGCAAGGACACCTTCCACTATCCCAGATTGCTCCAAGCCCCATCTCAGCCTTGAACACTTCCAGGGATCCAGGCTGAGATATGTACAGTTTACTAGAAGCAGTAATGAGATAAGAAAATTAACTATAACCACAGCAATATTCATAACAAAAGTGTACAAAAGAGAGAGTGACTCACATGCCAAAATGCAACCATGGAGATCCCGACCCAACTGCAGCCACAACCACCAGGACTGCAAGAGAGCCCTTCCTTCCTAAAGAGACTCCCTTCCCCTTCCCAGCCCCAGCCATGACCTAAGGGGTTACAGGAAAACCTCTGGGTCCTGGCCATGCCCTCTCCTGGCTACTGCAAAAATTAACTCTGCCCTGGTTGGAACTAGGACTGACACCAAATATTCTCCTGAACTGAGGTAAATTTGACATATTACACTATTTTCAGCAGTTGGAAGAGTCCAATAAAGATCATCTAGTCCAACCCCTTTCCATGGACAGGGATATCTGTCACTGAATCAGGTTCCTATAAAGTCCTTCAAACCTGACCTTGGACCCTTCTCACGATGCCTACCAGATCACTCTATAGACAACATTTTCCAGAGCCTCACCACACTCATCATCACCAATTTCTTTCTTTTGTGCCTTCTACATCTACCCTACTTCACATTAAATATCTTGCTCCTTGTTCAATCACTACAAGCCTTGATATAATGTCTGTCTCCAGCTTCCTTAAATGTCGCCTTTCCTGGGTTTTCTCTTTTGGCCCTTTCTTTCTTAAATCTATTTCAACTGAAAGGTCTCTCTCTCTGTCTGTCTTGCTCTCCCAATTCTCCCCAGCCCCACTGGGAATGCAGATCTGGAGAAGAGCTGCTCAGTGCTGAGTGCTGACTGAGTTAAACACACCCACACAGGCCCACAGCTGGGGCTTCTCCTCCTGGCCCTGCTCGTGCCCTGTCTGTGCCCAGGGCGTCCTGAGAATGCTTCTGCGGAGAGGGAGCTTGGAGAGACATCAGGCAGGAGCAGAGGCAGCTGGTGTCAGAGGGCTGAGGGTCTCAAAGGGCTATCCAGGAGCAGCTGAGGCAGCAGAGTGGCTGAACTGCTGCAGGACACAGCTGGGCACAGGGACACACACCCCCACAGAGACCTCATGACAACCAGCTTGGCACCAACCAGCCCCATCTCCCCTGTGCCCTCCCCCGTGTTGGGCTCAGGCTGCGATGCAAGAACCACCTGGACCAGGTGGAGTGGGTTTGGTGTAAGGTGGCTGGGATGGTGAGGAGATCACAGCTCTTGGTTGGAGAGAAGAGGCTGAAGGCACAGGAAGTATAGGGAAGGCCCATTGCTGAGTGTAGAGGAAAGAATGCTTTAAGGGAGACCAAAAATCATCTTTCTCGTCATTGTGAATGCTGAAGAGCATTAGACCATGCTGTCCAGCCCAAGGTCAGTAGAGAAAATTAGAAAACAGAATTCCCTATTGAATTACTAAGAATATTTAAATTGAGCCTGTGTTAACACCCTATGAACAACCATTCCCTAAAATACCCTCCCACAACCAGCCCTGAACAACACGTCTCTTTCTGGGTGTGTTGGGAGATGATCTGTAGGGGAATAAATGAGAGGAAAATGTGGACTGTGATGCAAAAGAACTTTAATGAGTCAAAACAGGAAAATTAGGTCAATACAAGCTGGCATGCCAATGCAGAGAGCATGAGAGGCAAACAACAGACAGTTGTTCTCCAAGGTGAGTTTTCCAAGCAGGTCCTCCCCAGGATGGCTGTGTGGGGCTCACAGCCCAGGGGAGCACAAGGGAACAAGGACACAGGAGGGAAATGAAGAGTGGCAGAGGGCAGAGGCAGGGCTGGGCTGTGCTTGCCAAGAGCCCAGGCTGGCCCTGTCCTTCTGCAAGGGCTGCTGGGCTTGCTCAGCCCCTCAGGAAGCAACAAGCCGCTGCTGCGTCCCCAGGGCGGTTCCATGCTGGCAGTGCCTGGGTTCCTTCCCCAGGGCCACGGCCAGCAGCTTTAGCAGGGGAGGCCCCTGATGCCACAGAGGCCACTGCCCAAGCCCGAGAGGCCAAAGCCCCCAGAGCTGATGGGCACTCCCTGAGTGCTGAGGATGTTGCCAACAGCAGCAGAGGTGGAGGATCCCACGGCAGTGTTCTGTGGGAAGGAGCTGAGGATGGGGCCGGGCAGGGTCACCACGACAGGCGAGGGCTGGATGGCCACGGTGGAGTCCTGGCACTGCCTGACACAGGGCTCATTGCAGCTGTTGGCCAGCGGGGTGGGGCCGCAGGGCTGGCAGGGCCGGCACGGGCTGTAGCAGGACATGGCTTGGGGCTGCAGGTGCACCTGGGAGAGGGCAGAGGGGAGCAAAGTTGAGAATGGGCTATGTCAGAGCAGTCTGTTCGTGCACCATGACAGAGAAAAGGAAAGAGAAGGAGAAGACAGCAGGAGGCTGCTTAGAGAGGCCCGACAGCCTCACTGTCTGCTCAAGCCCCTGAGAATGTCCTGAAGAGTGACCAAGCCCAGGGACTTCCACACCTAGGACAGAATTCAGGACACATCTCAGACAAAACCCAGCCTCTCTCCATGCACAACTTCTGCCCCTTCCCTCTTTCATAATAAACTGTCCTCAAGAACCCACCTGGGATTAAAGCAGAGAATGTGATCAGGAAGCCCAAAGGAGGAAGAAAAGAAAGGGTTTCAGACTCACCGTGATGCCAAGGAGATGGAGGTGAGAGGAGTGAATGAGAGAGCAAGGAGAACGTCCCCCTTTTATACTGCTCCTGCACTGCCCCAGGCCCACAGGCACTGCACAAAGGCCGTAATTTTCCAACACATTCACCTCCAAAGCAAAATATCCTCCCTAACACCACAGGTTGTGGTTTGATCTCCATCAACCCTGCCATTTCGTTTCCTCATTTCTGACATGCTTGGTCTGTGCTGCAGCTCCTTTCACGTGTGCCATGCGATGCCTGAGGATACCCGGGGTCAGAGCGTGTCCCTGCAGGCACAGGATGTGCCCCCACGGAGGAGGGTCCCGTGCAGGCAGGGGATGTTGGCTCAGGGCAGTGCATTGGCCTTGTTGGCAGCTGCCTCTGCAGGGACAGCCCCAGCTCTTCCCTGCACAGAGCAGCAGAGCACCCAAAGCCTCCTCTCCTCACAGCAAGTCCTGCCTGCTGCTCTGTCCTCCCTCTCACCTCACTCCAACACTCACTGGACACTGCTTCCCCAGGGAAATGCTTTCCTCTCCCTTCCTCTGGATGCCCTTTGCTGATGCAGAATGTTTGCCAGGCCGGCTGAGTATTCCAGGGTTGGGGTTGGAAAGCCAAAGCCCACCTGGAGCTGAATCAGGAAAGCTTGTGGTGGCAAACAGGAAGATCTTCCTCACAGGGCAACAGCAAAAGGGAGGCTTGAGCCAAGGTTGACTGGGGCAGGGGTTACAGGAAGGGGGAAGGTTCTCCAAGGCTTCTGGGCCTTGGTCTTCACTGGCAACCTTTTCTGTCACAGGAGAAGGTTCCTGAAATTCCTCAGAAATAGGAGTAGGGAAAACCTCCCCACAGCAGTGGAGGAGGATCAGCTGTGGGAACCTTTCATCA
This sequence comes from Prinia subflava, assembly GCF_021018805.1. Taxonomy (NCBI): domain Eukaryota; kingdom Metazoa; phylum Chordata; class Aves; order Passeriformes; family Cisticolidae; genus Prinia; species Prinia subflava. The sequence goes on from NC_086254.1 coordinate 20,211,623, forward strand.
GACTGGACCAATGTAAGTGTGTGACCTGGTGATGGACGCAGGAGTGTTGGTGTCAAAGAAAGCACCTCCAAGCACCCTTTGGGAGGTGCTGGCAGTCAGGGAATGCAGCTGAGGGACAGAGAGAAAGACATGGTCAGGGAGGATATGAATAGCAATGTACAGACCCTGGACTTCAAACATGCCAACTCTTCCACTCACTCAGGCATCTGGGAGATTAGATGTGCCTTCACAGGCACCTGTAAAGAGCAAGAGATCAGAAAGGCTGGCAGCATCTTAGAGGCACTTTGTGGTTCAAAAAAACATGAAAAGTCAAGGCAAAATACAGGACAACAGGATGAGATGCTGATGGAGAGACAGAATGGACACAAGGACTCCTCTTCCTGGTCAAAGACACCTGGTTGTGGAGGGGAGCTCTCCTGGAGGCTCAGGAGCTGAATGAAGGGGTTTCTGAGAACACTGCCCCACTGCTTGGACACATCCTGGGGTCCAAAGCTCTCTGGCTTCTGCAGGGCATTGGGACTTCAGCCCACCCCTTTCCAATGCTCCAAATGTCTCCTCAGCCCAGAGGACAACCTAGCACCATTGAGAGGGAAGGAAATCTCCTCCATTGCCCCAACATGTGAGAGCTTTGGGGAACCTGCAGTGCAACATGCCTGGGGATGCTCAGGGAGGGAATACGCTCGGAAAAGCCCCGGGTACAAAACCTGCTCTGACACTACACCAAGGACTGAGGCACTTCTCTGCCCTGCAGGCATGGAGGCAGCTGGGACGCGGCCCAGAAGGACAAGGAATGCCTTCAGTAGGCAAATCTCCAGGGAGAGACTCTCCCTACCAGTGGCCAGTCATGCTCTAATTTTGGGTTGGCCGTGTGTCAACCTTTTGGTGTGAGGCCAAGCCAGGAGGGCGTGATGTCTGCAGGCCTGTCCAAGGCAGGGCTGTATCCCCCTCCAGCAACGGCAGCTCCATCCTGGCCCTGGGAGAAAGGGATGCTTGGCAGCTCCCTCACATGTCACAGGTGTTCTCAGCACTGACAGCAGGTATTGGAAAAGTGGCCTGTGCTTGTGTGTCATCCAGGTCAGTTCCACATTGTGCAGCCATAGGGCATGGTGGGTGAGGAGAGAGGGAGGAACAAGGAACGGTCCAGACACCCAACACCTCCCCCAGATACTGAGCAGGAACCCAATGGCACAGGGCTCTTGATTCCTGCCAATGATCAGAGAATCATTGAATCACACAATCACAAGGATCAGCAAAGACCTCCAAGGTTGTTGAGTCCAACCATTACTCATATGTTCCTGCAAGAAAAATCATTTGGCGTCTCATGCCTTAAGATGAAAGGGATCTTCATGACCTAGTGGGGATGTCAGAAACGAGGACATTAAATGACAGCGTTGATGGAAACCAAAATATACCCTGTGGCATTAGGGAGGATATTTTGCTTTGGAGATGAGTCTGTAGGAAAATTGTTGCCCTGTGCAGTTACTGTGGGCCTGGGGCAGTGCAGGAGCAGTATAAAAGCAGCTCCTTCTCCTCACTCTCTCATCCACTCTTCCAGCCTCCAGCTCCTTGGGAATAAGGTGAGTTTGGAGCATGACTCCTCCTCCTTGTCCTCCTCAAAATGCATTTCTAAGCATATTCCTTGTCTTCAGCTGGGCACTGGGGATTCTTGCCGTACATGAGGGCAAGAGGCAGAAAGGTCTGGCAGAGATAGACACAGGGGCTTGGCTGAGGTGTGTCTTGAGCTGTTGGTGAGGTGGGGATCTCTATAGACCTTGTCACGATTTGGAAGCCTTTTGTGCTGAGAGAAACACGGTCCTGCTCATGGTGGGGTGACAGGCTGATCCTCACCCACTCCTTGTGCTCTGCTTCCTTCCCCTTCCCTCTCTGCCAGGTGCACCTGCAGCCCCAAGCCATGTCCTGCTACAGCCCGTGCCAGCCCTGCGGCCCCACCCCGCTGGCCAACAGCTGCAATGAGCCCTGTGTCAGGCAGTGCCAGGACTCCACCGTGTTCATCCAGCCCTCGCCTGTTGTGGTGACCCTGCCTGGACCCATCCTCAGCTCCTTCCCACAGAACACTGCCGTGGGATCCTCCACCTCTGCTGCTGTTGGCAACATCCTCAGCACTCAGGGAGTGCCCATCAGCTCTGGGGGCTTTGGCCTCTCGGGCTTGGGCAGTGGCCTCTGTGGCATCAGGGGCCTCCCCTGCTAAAGCTGCTGGCCGTGCCCCTGGGGAAGGAACCCAGGCACTGCCAGCATGGAACCGCCCTGGGGACGCAGCAGCGGCTTGTTGCTTCCTGAGGGGCTGAGCAAGCCCAGCAGCCCTTGCAGAAGGACAGGGCCAGCCTGGGCTCTTGGCAAGCACAGCCCAGCCCTGCCTCTGCCCTCTGCCGCTGCCTCCTTTCCCTCCTGTGTCCTTGTCCCCTTGTGCTCCCCTGGGCTGTGAGCCCCACACAGCCGTCCTGGGGAGGACCTGCTGGCCCTCTCTGGATCTGGCAGATGATCCCTGCTGGAATCTCTGCCACAGCCATGGGATGGAGATTCCAAGCTGACCCTCGTGCTCTCTGCACTGAGGCCTCCACTCAAGAGTGACCTTGTTTTCATCTTTTGACTCATTAAATTTCTGTTGCATCCCAGCCCACGCCTCTGTGTCATCCTTTCTCTGTTGTTGGTCTCCCAAGATTTCCACGGAGAGACATTTTGCTCAGGGATGGTTCTGTGTGACAGATCTAGGAGAAGGTGTTTGAGTGCCTTTTAAGACAGGAAGAGTTTAATCTTCTTTATCATGGTATTGCTGCTTTCTATCCTTCTCCATGTGTCTGTGGTGTGACCCACTGCAGAAGGTGAGGGGTAACCCAGGTTCTTGTTAAGACATCCCTTGAGATTGATTAGAGGGAACCAACACAGAATGATCAATGTTTGTAAGTACACACAGAGGGTTTATTGTAGAACAATGTGATTGCACAGGAAAACACAGCTATAGCTGTGGGATTGCATTTTATGGAAATGGTTTGCTCTTGCTCACCCCTGGAAAATGTATGGTTTATCTCAAGTCTGTACCCTCCCTGCGGTATCAAGTTATCTGTAACCTCACTGGCTGGAGAATGTTACCGCACCCCTTTGAACCTCGGTGTTAAGAATGCTAATGTAAGGGGTGTCGCCCTCTTTGCCCCTCTCCCCCTGGAGGCCTCGGGACGCTCCCCGTCCCTTTTGCCCTTCCCGTTCCCCCTTTCCCTTCCCCTCTCCCTCTGTGAATAAACCCTCACCTCATCAGCACCCCACCGGCGTCTGAGTCCCTTTGCCTGCCAGCACGGGAACGCCATGACCCCTAGGACCCAAGGGTCTCACGGGGGACCCCCCCTGGGAGCCCCCAAAAATTTAAACTACAACATATAGCCATTTTGGTTATTCTGTAAAGCAATACAACAGCATGAAAGCAAGATGAAAATGCAACCACTTCACCCAGGGACATGCACGAGGCCAAAGAAAGGAAGAGAAATTAAGGGCAAGATTATGAATATCTCTCCAGCCACAGACCCTGTGACGAGACTTGGTTGCTTCCCAGTCTTGGTCAAAGTGGTCACAGACTGGACCTGTCAGGTGGAGGGGGAAGTCACAAAGAAATGGTGAGAGAAAATCCCTGGGAAAATCCACACAACGTAAAATCTATTTGGTTTACATCCACTCAGTTTCAGGTGGGGACACCCAGGTTCCTCCCCTGAAGGGGGAAGCTTCACACCAGATCGTGTAATATTGTGGATCATGGGACACTTCAGGAACCCTTGACACCTTCTAAGACAACACAGCTGCCCAGCACACCCAGCACAGCTGCTTTGGTTTTGGCCCAGTATGGCCCATCAGCAGAGATGAACACTGTCAGGCCACACGGGAATGTCCTGGTGCTTCCCCTGGGGGAAGAGAGGGAGCCCCACAACCCCGTGGTCTGTGCAAGGGAAGGCAGCTTAGAGTGACCAGAGGCACCAGCAGCCCCCTCCTATGTCATTCAAAGCCCATCATTCACCCTCAGTCTTACTACATCAGAGGTTGGCCTTTACACATCCAGAGCTCACCTCCCCCAGTTCACCAAAGCATCCCGATCTCCACAAATGGGGGAATATTTGGAGTCATTATCACCTAAGACTTCAGTGTCTAACAGTCTGCAGATGGTTAGAATGAACCAAACCTCTTCACTGACCCTGTCTACCCAAGAATGATTTTATCTCTCTGCCCAAACCATTCTTGTCTCCATGCTCAGCAATCCCTGTGCCCAAGTCAAGCGCTCTGACCTCCTCACCATCCTGGCACCCTGCACCAAACTCACTGCACTTGGTCCAGGTGGTTCTTGCATTGCAGCCTGAGCCCAACACGGGGGATGGCACCAGGTGAGAGCTGAGCAGAGCAGCATCATCACCCCCACCCATCTCTGGTTCCACTCCTGCTTGCACAGCCCAGGATGATGGTGACAGCCCTTGGCATCTGTGAGCATCAGAGACATGGACAATGGTACTGGGTGCACCCTCAGAGCACTTTGTGATGTGGTTTATTGGCCATGGTAATAGTCTGTCAAGGTGATGATCTTGGGGGTTTTTTACAACTTTAGTGATTTTGACTCTCAGCAATGACATGATGATGAGGGGAGCAAGAGCTACACTAGATGGGAGCATTTAAATCCACAGGGATCTTGACAGACTTGAGGAATGGTCCCAAATGGAACTCAGGAACTTCAACAAAGCCAAGTGCAAGGTCCTGACACTGCTTTGGGGCAATCTCAGTCACAATAGGGACTGTGAGGTGGATGGAAGGAGAGCTGCCCTGCAGAGAAGGGCTGCAAAAAATGGTCACATGCATGCATCACCCCTGCTCTGAAGGGCAGCTGAAGCAGTTGAGGTTTTTCAGTCAGGACGACAGCAGGATCTGGGGGACCTTATTGCAGCCTTCCAGTACATCACAGGGTGGGGCAAGGAAGTGGGAGAGAGGCATTCTATCAAGTGATTGGACAAGGGGCAGGAGTTTTAAACTGAAATAACCTAGCTGGAGCTGAGATACTGTGCATGGCAGGAGGGTTGGACCAAATGATCTTTAACAATCTCTTTCAAGAAAATCCATTCTGTGATCCTATGAAAACACGGGTCTTTGAGAAGGCAGCACAATACACGGTGTCCCTCCCTTTCAGAAACATTTCAGATCCATGGGATCTGCTGGAGTCTGATGGGAATGCAGCATCTCTGTCTGGTCAGTGAAACAGTCACTGCTGAGTACTTGTGTCACAATGTTGAACTGAGAAGGGATAAGAAGTGCAAACAGAGTGGATGTTTGTCCCTGAACAATGCAGGCAAATTCTGCCCTGCTCCAAAGAGGCAGAAAGATTCAAAACCCAGAGGCTCACTCAGAGCACACTGAGCACACCCAATGCCAGCCCCTGTTGACAGCCAGTGCAAAACCAGCACCAAAAACCCCTCCCAGAAACACCCCGGGCAACGTCTCTGCCCTGGGACAGCGTCTGCAGGGCAAAGGATGACACAAAGGCACAGGCTGGGATGCAGCAGAATTTAATGAGTCAAAAAAGGAAAAAGAGGGGGATCCAGGAGGAGGCCACAGTGCAGGGAGCAGCTTCAGCAGGGGAGGCCCCTGATGCCACAGAGGCCACTGCCCAAGCCCGAGAGGCCAAAGCCCCCAGAGCTGATGGGCACTCCCTGAGTGCTGAGGATGTTGCCAACAGCAGCAGAGGTGGAGGATCCCACGGCAGTGTTCTGTGGGAAGGAGCTGAGGATGGGGCCAGGCAGGGTCACCACGACAGCAGGAGGCTCAATGGCCACGGTGGAGTCCTGGCACTGCCTGACACAGGGCTCATTGCAGCTGTTGGCCAGCGGGGTGGGGCCGCAGGGCTGGCAGGGCTGGCACGGGCTGTAGCAGGACATGGCTTGGGGCTGCAGGTGCACCTGGCAGAGAGAGCAGAGGGAAGTAAATCTCATGGAGTGGGTGAAGACCCAACTGTCACCCCATCATGAGGGAGACAAGAAATGAGCTGGGAATGAGAGCTGAAGGCTGGTTCTGAAAGCACATGGACTCTTCCCCTCACACAAACCCCACCAAAAGCTCAACCCCAGGGACATCCCCAACCAGCCCAAAACTGGGGCAAAACTTCTGCCAAGTCCCAGAAGTCACAAACCTCCCACTCCTTTCCTCCTCTCACAAAAAGCATCTGCAAGGTCCTGCATGGGACAAAGTCACAGGTATATACAGAGAAATCCCAGAGGAGAAGGAGCAAATGGAGAATGGGATTCAAACTCACCTTGTTCCAAGGAGATGGAGGTGACTGGAGTGAATGTGAGAGTGAGGAGAAGGTCCTGCTTTTATATAGCTCTTGCATTGCCCCAGGCCCACAGTCCTGCACAAGGGCAGTAATTTTCCACAGACTCATCTTCAAAGGAAAATATCCCACATTGTGGCAGCAATTCACATTTTGTTTCCATCTACGCTGCCATTTTATTTCCTTATTTCTGACATTCCTGCCCTGCATTGCAGGATCCTTTCATGTTCTGTGATGAGAAACCAAAGGATATCCCTGGCAGAGCCATGTCAGTGAGGGTACATGACCCAATTGCTGGATAAACGTAGGGAATGTTGGTTTAGGGCAGTGAAAAGCAACTCTTTGCAATACCCCTTGCAGGAAGAGGCCCTGTCTCACACTGCACATGTCAGAGGGCATCTAAATAATCCACTTTTTTCAGACATTTCACTTGCTTCTCTCTTTTCCCTCTCTCTCCGCTCTCTGCAAGGGCCATGAGCTGCAGCATCTCCAGGCTGTGCCAATGTTTCAGCTCTCTTCCTCTTGATGCCCTTTGCTCTGGAGAGGATGTTCCCAGCAGTTAGGAAAGCCAAACCCCACCTGGAGCTGAATCGGACAAAGCACATGGAGGGGCAATAAGAGGGTCTTCTCCAGACAGGTCATCAGTAAGGGGAGCCTCAAACAAAGGCAGCCCCAGTATTCAACAGGGCAGCTTCCCTGAGGGCAGGGGGTACAGAAAGGGACATCCTCAAAAGTTCTTGTCCTTGGTCTTTACCATCAGGAATCGCTGTCATGAACTGAAGTTCCTGGAACTCCTTGGAACAGCTGGAACAGAAAAGACTTCCCCAAACAGCACAGTCCAGTCGGAGAACATTCAAACACACTGGTCTGAAATGACTGTGTGTGAATTGACGTTATATGTTCACTGGTGTCAGTACAAACCCCTTCTCAACTCCCTTTGAAAGTCCAGCGACAATGGAAAGCATCTGAGAACTGGAAGAAGGCCAGTGAGTGTCTTGTCTTCAAGAGAGGCATGAAAGAGGAGTCAGGGAATAACAGGCCAGTCAGAGTTGTCTGGAAATCTGGAAAGGTGATAGAGGAAATCACTACAAAATGCAGCATGCAGTGCTCAGAGAAGAGGTGTGCTCAGAACGGCCCTGGATGCAAACCCTGCGTTCAAACCACACCAAGGACTGAGGCACTTCCCTGCCCTGCAGACACGCAG
>NC_086254.1:22155299-22180299 GCF_021018805.1 Prinia subflava
CCACCCTCATCCGGCCACCTCGGCTTCAGCCTGCAAAAATGCTGTGATATTCAAGATTTCTCCCAGATGCAAGATGCCACATTTTGGAACTCGGGCTGCTTTTCGAGTGCCAAATGTCTCCCACAATCTGACACCAGGAACATGGCCAGGTGAGTTTAGTTTCCCATGGAAAAGCACCACCGTTCGTGTCCACCACCCTCATCCGGCCACCTCGGCTTCAGCCTGCAAAAATGCCGTGGCATTCAAGATTTCTCCCAGATGCAAGATGCCACATTTTGGAACTCGGGCTGCTTTTGGAGTGCCAAATGTCTCCCACAATCTGACACCAGGAACATGGCCAGGTGCGTTTAGTTTCCCATGGAAAAGGGCCAACGTTCGTGTCCACCACGGTCATCAGGCCACCTCGGCTTCAGCCTGCAAAAATGCCGTGATATTCAAGATTTCTCCCAGATGCAAGATGCCACATTTTGGAACTCGGGCTGCTTTTGGAGTGCCAAATGTCTCCCACAATCTGACACCAGGAACATGGCCAGGTGAGTTTAGTTTCCCATGGAAAAGCACCACCGTTCGTGTCCACCACCCTCATCCGGCCACCTCGGCTTCAGCCTGCAAAAATGCCGTGATATTCAAGATTTCTCCCAGATGCAAGATGCCACATTTTGGAACTCGGGCTGCTTTTGGAGTGCCAAATGTCTCCCACAATCTGACACCAGGAACATGGCCAGGTGAGTTTAGTTTCCCATGGAAAAGGGCCACCGTTCGTGTCCACCACTCTCATCCGGCCACCTCGGCTTCAGCCTGCAAAAATGCCGTGATATTCAAGATTTCTCCCAGATGCAAGATGCCACATTTTGGAACTCGGGCTGTTTTCGAGTGCCAAATATCTCCCACAATCTGACACCAGGAACATGGCCAGGTGAGTTTAGTTTCCCATGGAAAAGGGCCACCGTTCGTGTCCACCACCCTCATCCGGCCACCTCGGCTTCGGCCTGCAAAAATTCAGTGGCATTCAAGATTTCTCCCACATGCAAGATGCCACATTTTGGAACTCGGGCTGCTTTTGGAGTTCCAATGTCTCCCACAATCTGACATCAGGAACATGGCCAGGTGAGTTTAGTTTCCCATGGAAAAGGGCCACCGTTCGTGTCCACCACCCTCATCCGGCCACCTCGTCTTCGGCCTGCACAAATGCCGTGGCATTCAAGATTTCTCCCAGATGCAAGATGCCACATTTTGGAACTCAGGCTGCTTTTGGAGTGCCAAATGTCTCCCACAATCTGACATCAGGAACATGGCCAGGTGAGTTTAGTTTCCCATGGAAAAGGGCCACCGTTCGTGTCCACCACCCTCATCCGGCCACCTCGGCTTCTGCCTGTAAAAATGCTGTGTCATTCAAGATTTCTCCCAGATGCAAGATGCCACATTTTGGAACTCGGGCTGCTTTTGGAGTGCCAAATGTCTCCCACAATCTGACACCAGGAACATGGCCAGGTGAGTTTAGTTTCCCATGGAAAAGGGCCACCGTTCGTGTCCACCACCCTCATCCGGCCACCTCGGCTTCAGCCTGCAAAAATGCCGTGATATTCAAGATTTCTCCCACATGCAAGATGCCACATTTTGGAACTCGGGCTGCTTTTGGAGTGCCAAATGTCTCCCACAATCTGACACCAGGAACATGGCCAGGTGAGTTTAGTTTCCCATGGAAAAGGGCCACCGTTCGTGTCCACCACCCTCATCCGGCCACCTCGGCTTCAGCCTGCAAAAATGCCGTGATATTCAAGATTTCTCCCAGATGCAAGATGCCACATTTTGGAACTCGGGCTGCTTTTCGAGTGCCAAATGTCTCCCACAATCTGACACCAGGAACATGGCCAGGTGAGTTTAGTTTCCCATGGAAAAGGGCCACCGTTCGTGTCCACCACCCTCATCCGGCCACCTCGGCTTCAGCCTGCAAAAATGCCGTGATATTCAAGATTTCTCCCAGATGCAAGATGCCACATTTTGGAACTCGGGCTGCTTTTGGAGTGCCAAATGTCTCCCACAATCTGACACCAGGAACATGGCCAGGTGAGTTTAGTTTCCCATGGAAAAGCACCACCGTTCGTGTCCACCACCCTCATCCGGCCACCTCGGCTTCAGCCTGCAAAAATGCCGTGATATTCAAGATTTCTCCCAGATGCAAGATGCCACATTTTGGAACTCAGGCTGCTTTTGGAGTGCCAAATGTCTCCCACAATCTGACACCAGGAACATGGCCAGGTGAGTTTAGTTTCCCATGGAAAAAGGCCACCGTTCGTGTTCACCACCCTCATCCGGACACCTCGGCTTCAGCCTGCAAAAATGCCGTGATATTCAAGATTTCTCCCAGATGCAAGATGCCACATTTTGGAACTCAGGCTGCTTTTGGAGTGCCAAATGTCTCCCACAATCTGACACCAGGGAACATGGCCAGGTGAGTTTAGTTTCCCATGGAAAAGGGCCACCGTTCGTGTCCACCACCCTCATCCGGCCACCGCGGCTTCGGCCTGCAAAAATGCCGTGATATTCAAGATTTCTCCCAGATGCAAGATGCCACATTTTGGAACTCGGGCTGCTTTTGGAGTGCCAAATGTCTCCCACAATCTGACACCAGGAACATGGCCAGGTGAGTTTAGTTTCCAATGGGAAAAGGGCCACCGTTCGTGTCCACCACCCTCATCCGGCCACCTCGACTTCAGCCTGCAAAAGTGCTGTTATATTCAAGACTTCTCCCAGATGCAAGATGCCACATTTTGGAACTCAGGCTGCTTTTGGAGTGCCAAATGTCTCCCACAATCTGACACCAGGAACATGGCCAGGTGAGTTTAGTTTCCCATGGAAAAGGGCCACCGTTCGTGTCCACCACCCTCATCCGGCCACCGCGGCTTCAGCCTGCAAAAATGCCGTGATATTCAAGATTTCTCCCAGATGCAAGATGCCACATTTTGGAACTCGGGCTGCTTTTGGAGTGCCAAATGTCTCCCACAATCTGACACCAGGAACATGGCCAGGTGTATTTAGTTTCCCATGGAAAAGGGCCACCGTTCGTGTCCACCACCCTCATCCGGCCACCTCGGCTTCAGCCTGCAAAAATGCCGTGATATTCAAGATTTCTCCCAGATGCAAGATGCCACATTTTGGAACTCGGGCTGCTTTTGGAGTGCCAAATGTCTCCCACAATCTGACACCAGGAACATGGCCAGGTGAGTTTAGTTTCCATGGAAAAGGGCCACCGTTCGTGTCCACCACCCTCATCCGGCCACCTCGGCTTCAGCCTGCAAAAATGCCGTGATATTCAAGATTTCTCCCAGATGCAAGATGCCACATTTTGGAACTCGGGCTGCTTTTGGAGTGCCAAATGTCTCCCACAATCTGACACCAGGAACATGGCCAGGTGAGTTTAGTTTCCCATGGAAAAGCACCACCGTTCGTGTCCACCACCCTCATCCGGCCACCTCGGCTTCAGCCTGCAAAAATGCCGTGATATTCAAGATTTCTCCCAGATGCAAGATGCCACATTTTGGAACTCGGGCTGCTTTTGGGAGTGCCAAATGTCTCCCACAATCTGACACCAGGAACATGGCCAGGTGAGTTTAGTTTCCATGGAAAAGGGCCACCGTTCGTGTCCACCACCCTCATCTGGCCACCTCGGCTTCAGCCTGCAAAAATTCCGTGATATTCAAGATTTCTCCCAGATGCAAGATGCCACATTTTGGAACTCGGGCTGCTTTTGGAGTGCCAAATGTCTCCCACAATCTGACACCAGGAACATGGCCAGGTGAGTTTAGTTTCCCATGGAAAAGGGCCACCGTTCGTGTCCACCACCCTCATCCGGCCACCTCGGCTTCAGCCTGCAAAAATGCCGTGATATTCAAGATTTCTCCCAGATGCAAGATGCCACATTTTGGAACTCGGGCTGCTTTTCGAGTGCCAAATGTCTCCCACAATCTGACACCAGGAACATGGCCAGGTGAGTTTAGTTTCCCATGGAAAAGGGCCACCGTTCGTGTCCACCACCCTCATCCGGCCACCTCGGCTTCAGCCTGCAAAAATGCCGTGATATTCAAGATTTCTCCCAGATGCAAGATGCCACATTTTGGAACTCGGGCTGCTTTTGGAGTGCCAAATGTCTCCCACAATCTGACACCAGGAACATGGCCAGGTGAGTTTAGTTTCCCATGGAAAAGGGCCACCGTTCGTGTCCACCACTCTCATCCGGCCACCTCGGCTTCAGCCTGCAAAAATGCCGTGATATTCAAGATTTCTCCCAGATGCAAGATGCCACATTTTGGAACTCGGGCTGCTTTTGGAGTGCCAAATGTCTCCCACAATCTGACACCAGGAACATGGCCAGGTGAGTTTAGTTTCCCATGGAAAAGGGCCACCGTTCGTGTCCACCACCCTCATCCGGCCACCTCGGCTTCAGCCTGCAAAAATGCCGTGGCATTCAAGATTTCTCCCACATGCAAGATGCCACATTTTGGAACTCGGGCTGCTTTTGGAGTGCCAAATGTCTCCCACAATCTGACACCAGGAACATGGCCAGGTGAGTTTAGTTTCCCATGGAAAAGGGCCACCGTTCGTGTCCACCACCCTCATCCGGCCACCTCGGCTTCAGCCTGCAAAAATGCTGTGATATTCAAGATTTCTCCCAGATGCAAGATGCCACATTTTGGAACTCAGGCTGCTTTTGGAGTGCCAAATGTCTCCCACAATCTGACACCAGGAACATGGCCAGGTGAGTTTAGTTTCCCATGGAAAAAGGCCACCGTTCGTGTTCACCACCCTCATCCGGACACCTCGGCTTCAGCCTGCAAAAATGCCGTGATATTCAAGATTTCTCCCAGATGCAAGATGCCACATTTTGGAACTCAGGCTGCTTTTGGAGTGCCAAATGTCTCCCACAATCTGACACCAGGAACATGGCCAGGTGAGTTTAGTTTCCCATGGAAAAGGGCCACCGTTCGTGTCCACCACCCTCATCCGGCCACCGCGGCTTCGGCCTGCAAAAATGCCGTGATATTCAAGATTTCTCCCAGATGCAAGATGCCACATTTTGGAACTCGGGCTGCTTTTGGAGTGCCAAATGTCTCCCACAATCTGACACCAGGAACATGGCCAGGTGAGTTTAGTTTCCAATGGGAAAAGGGCCACCGTTCGTGTCCACCACCCTCATCCGGCCACCTCGACTTCAGCCTGCAAAAGTGCTGTTATATTCAAGACTTCTCCCAGATGCAAGATGCCACATTTTGGAACTCAGGCTGCTTTTGGGAGTGCCAAATGTCTCCCACAATCTGACACCAGGAACATGGCCAGGTGAGTTTAGTTTCCCATGGAAAAGGGCCACCGTTCGTGTCCACCACCCTCATCCGGCCACCGCGGCTTCAGCCTGCAAAAATGCCGTGATATTCAAGATTTCTCCCAGATGCAAGATGCCACATTTTGGAACTCGGGCTGCTTTTGGAGTGCCAAATGTCTCCCACAATCTGACACCAGGAACATGGCCAGGTGTATTTAGTTTCCCATGGAAAAGGGCCACCGTTCGTGTCCACCACCCTCATCCGGCCACCTCGGCTTCAGCCTGCAAAAATGCCGTGATATTCAAGATTTCTCCCAGATGCAAGATGCCACATTTTGGAACTCGGGCTGCTTTTGGAGTGCCAAATGTCTCCCACAATCTGACACCAGGAACATGGCCAGGTGAGTTTAGTTTCCATGGAAAAGGGCCACCGTTCGTGTCCACCACCCTCATCCGGCCACCTCGGCTTCAGCCTGCAAAAATGCCGTGATATTCAAGATTTCTCCCAGATGCAAGATGCCACATTTTGGAACTCGGGCTGCTTTTGGAGTGCCAAATGTCTCCCACAATCTGACACCAGGAACATGGCCAGGTGAGTTTAGTTTCCCATGGAAAAGCACCACCGTTCGTGTCCACCACCCTCATCCGGCCACCTCGGCTTCAGCCTGCAAAAATGCCGTGATATTCAAGATTTCTCCCAGATGCAAGATGCCACATTTTGGAACTCGGGCTGCTTTTGGAGTGCCAAATGTCTCCCACAATCTGACACCAGGAACATGGCCAGGTGAGTTTAGTTTCCATGGAAAAGGGCCACCGTTCGTGTCCACCACCCTCATCTGGCCACCTCGGCTTCAGCCTGCAAAAATTCCGTGATATTCAAGATTTCTCCCAGATGCAAGATGCCACATTTTGGAACTCGGGCTGCTTTTGGAGTGCCAAATGTCTCCCACAATCTGACACCAGGAACATGGCCAGGTGAGTTTAGTTTCCCATGGAAAAGGGCCACCGTTCGTGTCCACCACCCTCATCCGGCCACCTCGGCTTCAGCCTGCAAAAATGCCGTGATATTCAAGATTTCTCCCAGATGCAAGATGCCACATTTTGGAACTCGGGCTGCTTTTCGAGTGCCAAATGTCTCCCACAATCTGACACCAGGAACATGGCCAGGTGAGTTTAGTTTCCCATGGAAAAGGGCCACCGTTCGTGTCCACCACCCTCATCCGGCCACCTCGGCTTCAGCCTGCAAAAATGCCGTGATATTCAAGATTTCTCCCAGATGCAAGATGCCACATTTTGGAACTCGGGCTGCTTTTGGAGTGCCAAATGTCTCCCACAATCTGACACCAGGAACATGGCCAGGTGAGTTTAGTTTCCCATGGAAAAGGGCCACCGTTCGTGTCCACCACTCTCATCCGGCCACCTCGGCTTCAGCCTGCAAAAATGCCGTGATATTCAAGATTTCTCCCAGATGCAAGATGCCACATTTTGGAACTCGGGCTGCTTTTGGAGTGCCAAATGTCTCCCACAATCTGACACCAGGAACATGGCCAGGTGAGTTTAGTTTCCCATGGAAAAGGGCCACCGTTCGTGTCCACCACCCTCATCCGGCCACCTCGGCTTCAGCCTGCAAAAATGCCGTGGCATTCAAGATTTCTCCCACATGCAAGATGCCACATTTTGGAACTCGGGCTGCTTTTGGAGTGCCAAATGTCTCCCACAATCTGACACCAGGAACATGGCCAGGTGAGTTTAGTTTCCCATGGAAAAGGGCCACCGTTCGTGTCCACCACCCTCATCCGGCCACCTCGGCTTCAGCCTGCAAAAATGCTGTGATATTCAAGATTTCTCCCAGATGCAAGATGCCACATTTTGGAACTCGGGCTGCTTTTCGAGTGCCAAATGTCTCCCACAATCTGACACCAGGAACATGGCCAGGTGAGTTTAGTTTCCCATGGAAAAGCACCACCGTTCGTGTCCACCACCCTCATCCGGCCACCTCGGCTTCAGCCTGCAAAAATGCCGTGGCATTCAAGATTTCTCCCAGATGCAAGATGCCACATTTTGGAACTCGGGCTGCTTTTGGAGTGCCAAATGTCTCCCACAATCTGACACCAGGAACATGGCCAGGTGCGTTTAGTTTCCCATGGAAAAGGGCCAACGTTCGTGTCCACCACGGTCATCAGGCCACCTCGGCTTCAGCCTGCAAAAATGCCGTGATATTCAAGATTTCTCCCAGATGCAAGATGCCACATTTTGGAACTCGGGCTGCTTTTGGAGTGCCAAATGTCTCCCACAATCTGACACCAGGAACATGGCCAGGTGAGTTTAGTTTCCCATGGAAAAGCACCACCGTTCGTGTCCACCACCCTCATCCGGCCACCTCGGCTTCAGCCTGCAAAAATGCCGTGATATTCAAGATTTCTCCCAGATGCAAGATGCCACATTTTGGAACTCGGGCTGCTTTTGGAGTGCCAAATGTCTCCCACAATCTGACACCAGGAACATGGCCAGGTGAGTTTAGTTTCCCATGGAAAAGGGCCACCGTTCGTGTCCACCACTCTCATCCGGCCACCTCGGCTTCAGCCTGCAAAAATGCAGTGATATTCAAGATTTCTCCCAGATGCAAGATGCCACATTTTGGAACTCGGGCTGTTTTCGAGTGCCAAATATCTCCCACAATCTGACACCAGGAACATGGCCAGGTGAGTTTAGTTTCCCATGGAAAAGGGCCACCGTTCGTGTCCACCACCCTCATCCGGCCACCTCGGCTTCGGCCTGCAAAAATTCAGTGGCATTCAAGATTTCTCCCACATGCAAGATGCCACATTTTGGAACTCGGGCTGCTTTTGGAGTTCCAATGTCTCCCACAATCTGACATCAGGAACATGGCCAGGTGAGTTTAGTTTCCCATGGAAAAGGGCCACCGTTCGTGTCCACCACCCTCATCCGGCCACCTCGTCTTCGGCCTGCACAAATGCCGTGGCATTCAAGATTTCTCCCAGATGCAAGATGCCACATTTTGGAACTCAGGCTGCTTTTGAGTGCCAAATGTCTCCCACAATCTGACATCAGGAACATGGCCAGGTGAGTTTAGTTTCCCATGGAAAAGGGCCACCGTTCGTGTCCACCACCCTCATCCGGCCACCTCGGCTTCTGCCTGTAAAAATGCTGTGTCATTCAAGATTTCTCCCAGATGCAAGATGCCACATTTTGGAACTCGGGCTGCTTTTGGAGTGCCAAATGTCTCCCACAATCTGACACCAGGAACATGGCCAGGTGAGTTTAGTTTCCCATGGAAAAGGGCCACCGTTCGTGTCCACCACCCTCATCCGGCCACCTCGGCTTCAGCCTGCAAAAATGCCGTGGCATTCAAGATTTCTCCCACATGCAAGATGCCACATTTTGGAACTCGGGCTGCTTTTGGAGTGCCAAATGTCTCCCACAATCTGACACCAGGAACATGGCCAGGTGAGTTTAGTTTCCCATGGAAAAGGGCCACCGTTCGTGTCCACCACCCTCATCCGGCCACCTCGGCTTCAGCCTGCAAAAATGCCGTGATATTCAAGATTTCTCCCAGATGCAAGATGCCACATTTTGGAACTCGGGCTGCTTTTCGAGTGCCAAATGTCTCCCACAATCTGACACCAGGAACATGGCCAGGTGAGTTTAGTTTCCCATGGAAAAGGGCCACCGTTCGTGTCCACCACCCTCATCCGGCCACCTCGGCTTCAGCCTGCAAAAATGCCGTGATATTCAAGATTTCTCCCAGATGCAAGATGCCACATTTTGGAACTCGGGCTGCTTTTGGAGTGCCAAATGTCTCCCACAATCTGACACCAGGAACATGGCCAGGTGAGTTTAGTTTCCCATGGAAAAGCACCACCGTTCGTGTCCACCACCCTCATCCGGCCACCTCGGCTTCAGCCTGCAAAAATGCCGTGATATTCAAGATTTCTCCCAGATGCAAGATGCCACATTTTGGAACTCAGGCTGCTTTTGGAGTGCCAAATGTCTCCCACAATCTGACACCAGGAACATGGCCAGGTGAGTTTAGTTTCCCATGGAAAAAGGCCACCGTTCGTGTTCACCACCCTCATCCGGACACCTCGGCTTCAGCCTGCAAAAATGCCGTGATATTCAAGATTTCTCCCAGATGCAAGATGCCACATTTTGGAACTCAGGCTGCTTTTGGTGAGTGCCAAATGTCTCCCACAATCTGACACCAGGAACATGGCCAGGTGAGTTTAGTTTCCCATGGAAAAGGGCCACCGTTCGTGTCCACCACCCTCATCCGGCCACCGCGGCTTCGGCCTGCAAAAATGCCGTGATATTCAAGATTTCTCCCAGATGCAAGATGCCACATTTTGGAACTCGGGCTGCTTTTGGAGTGCCAAATGTCTCCCACAATCTGACACCAGGAACATGGCCAGGTGAGTTTAGTTTCCAATGGGAAAAGGGCCACCGTTCGTGTCCACCACCCTCATCCGGCCACCTCGACTTCAGCCTGCAAAAGTGCTGTTATATTCAAGACTTCTCCCAGATGCAAGATGCCACATTTTGGAACTCAGGCTGCTTTTGGAGTGCCAAATGTCTCCCACAATCTGACACCAGGAACATGGCCAGGTGAGTTTAGTTTCCCATGGAAAAGGGCCACCGTTCGTGTCCACCACCCTCATCCGGCCACCGCGGCTTCAGCCTGCAAAAATGCCGTGATATTCAAGATTTCTCCCAGATGCAAGATGCCACATTTTGGAACTCGGGCTGCTTTTGGAGTGCCAAATGTCTCCCACAATCTGACACCAGGAACATGGCCAGGTGTATTTAGTTTCCCATGGAAAAGGGCCACCGTTTCGTGTCCACCACCCTCATCCGGCCACCTCGGCTTCAGCCTGCAAAAATGCCGTGATATTCAAGATTTCTCCCAGATGCAAGATGCCACATTTTGGAACTCGGGCTGCTTTTGGAGTGCCAAATGTCTCCCACAATCTGACACCAGGAACATGGCCAGGTGAGTTTAGTTTCCATGGAAAAGGGCCACCGTTCGTGTCCACCACCCTCATCCGGCCACCTCGGCTTCAGCCTGCAAAAATGCCGTGATATTCAAGATTTCTCCCAGATGCAAGATGCCACATTTTGGAACTCGGGCTGCTTTTCGAGTGCCAAATGTCTCCCACAATCTGACACCAGGAACATGGCCAGGTGAGTTTAGTTTCCCATGGAAAAGGGCCACCGTTCGTGTCCACCACCCTCATCCGGCCACCTCGGCTTCAGCCTGCAAAAATGCCGTGATATTCAAGATTTCTCCCAGATGCAAGATGCCACATTTTGGAACTCGGGCTGCTTTTCGAGTGCCAAATGTCTCCCACAATCTGACACCAGGAACATGGCCAGGTGAGTTTAGTTTCCCATGGAAAAGGGCCACCGTTCGTGTCCACCACCCTCATCCGGCCACCTCGGCTTCAGCCTGCAAAAATGCCGTGATATTCAAGATTTCTCCCAGATGCAAGATGCCACATTTTGGAACTCGGGCTGCTTTTGGAGTGCCAAATGTCTCCCACAATCTGACACCAGGAACATGGCCAGGTGAGTTTAGTTTCCCATGGAAAAGGGCCACCGTTCGTGTCCACCACTCTCATCCGGCCACCTCGGCTTCAGCCTGCAAAAATGCCGTGATATTCAAGATTTCTCCCAGATGCAAGATGCCACATTTTGGAACTCGGGCTGCTTTTCGAGTGCCAAATGTCTCCCACAATCTGACACCAGGAACATGGCCAGGTGAGTTTAGTTTCCCATGGAAAAGGGCCACCGTTCGTGTCCACCACCCTCATCCGGCCACCTCGGCTTCAGCCTGCAAAAATGCCGTGGCATTCAAGATTTCTCCCACATGCAAGATGCCACATTTTGGAACTCGGGCTGCTTTTGGAGTGCCAAATGTCTCCCACAATCTGACACCAGGAACATGGCCAGGTGAGTTTAGTTTCCCATGGAAAAGGGCCACCGTTCGTGTCCACCACCCTCATCCGGCCACCTCGGCTTCAGCCTGCAAAAATGGCGTGATATTCAAGATTTCTCCCAGATGCAAGATGCCACATTTTGGAACTCGGGCTGCTTTTCGAGTGCCAAATGTCTCCCACAATCTGACACCAGGAACATGGCCAGGTGAGTTTAGTTTCCCATGGAAAAGCACCACCGTTCGTGTCCACCACCCTCATCCGGCCACCTCGGCTTCAGCCTGCAAAAATGCCGTGATATTCAAGATTTCTCCCAGATGCAAGATGCCACATTTTGGAACTCGGGCTGCTTTTGGAGTGCCAAATGTCTCCCACAATCTGACACCAGGAACATGGCCAGGTGCGTTTAGTTTCCCATGGAAAAGGGCCAACGTTCGTGTCCACCACGGTCATCAGGCCACCTCGGCTTCAGCCTGCAAAAATGCCGTGATATTCAAGATTTCTCCCAGATGCAAGATGCCACATTTTGGAACTCGGGCTGCTTTTGGAGTGCCAAATGTCTCCCACAATCTGACACCAGGAACATGGCCAGGTGAGTTTAGTTTCCCATGGAAAAGCACCACCGTTCGTGTCCACCACCCTCATCCGGCCACCTCGGCTTCAGCCTGCAAAAATGCCGTGATATTCAAGATTTCTCCCAGATGCAAGATGCCACATTTTGGAACTCGGGCTGCTTTTGGAGTGCCAAATGTCTCCCACAATCTGACACCAGGAACATGGCCAGGTGAGTTTAGTTTCCCATGGAAAAGGGCCACCGTTCGTGTCCACCACTCTCATCCGGCCACCTCGGCTTCAGCCTGCAAAAATGCCGTGATATTCAAGATTTCTCCCAGATGCAAGATGCCACATTTTGGAACTCGGGCTGTTTTCGAGTGCCAAATATCTCCCACAATCTGACACCAGGAACATGGCCAGGTGAGTTTAGTTTCCCATGGAAAAGGGCCACCGTTCGTGTCCACCACCCTCATCCGGCCACCTCGGCTTCGGCCTGCAAAAATTCAGTGGCATTCAAGATTTCTCCCAGATGCAAGATGCCACATTTTGGAACTCAGGCTGCTTTTGGAGTTCCAATGTCTCCCACAATCTGACATCAGGAACATGGCCAGGTGAGTTTAGTTTCCCATGGAAAAGGGCCACCGTTCGTGTCCACCACCCTCATCCGGCCACCTCGTCTTCGGCCTGCACAAATGCCGTGGCATTCAAGATTTCTCCCAGATGCAAGATGCCACATTTTGGAACTCAGGCTGCTTTTGGAGTGCCAAATGTCTCCCACAATCTGACATCAGGAACATGGCCAGGTGAGTTTAGTTTCCCATGGAAAAGGGCCACCGTTCGTGTCCACCACCCTCATCCGGCCACCTCGGCTTCTGCCTGTAAAAATGCTGTGTCATTCAAGATTTCTCCCAGATGCAAGATGCCACATTTTGGAACTCGGGCTGCTTTTGGAGTGCCAAATGTCTCCCACAATCTGACACCAGGAACATGGCCAGGTGAGTTTAGTTTCCCATGGAAAAGGGCCACCGTTCGTGTCCACCACCCTCATCCGGCCACCTCGGCTTCAGCCTGCAAAAATGCCGTGATATTCAAGATTTCTCCCAGATGCAAGATGCCACATTTTGGAACTCGGGCTGCTTTTGGAGTGCCAAATGTCTCCCACAATCTGACACCAGGAACATGGCCAGGTGAGTTTAGTTTCCCATGGAAAAGGGCCACCGTTCGTGTCCACCACCCTCATCCGGCCACCTCGGCTTCAGCCTGCAAAAATGCCGTGATATTCAAGATTTCTCCCAGATGCAAGATGCCACATTTTGGAACTCGGGCTGCTTTTGGAGTGCCAAATGTCTCCCACAATCTGACACCAGGAACATGGCCAGGTGAGTTTAGTTTCCCATGGAAAAGGGCCACCGTTCGTGTCCACCACTCTCATCCGGCCACCTCGGCTTCAGCCTGCAAAAATGCCGTGATATTCAAGATTTCTCCCAGATGCAAGATGCCACATTTTGGAACTCGGGCTGCTTTTGGAGTGCCAAATGTCTCCCACAATCTGACACCAGGAACATGGCCAGGTGAGTTTAGTTTCCCATGGAAAAGGGCCACCGTTCGTGTCCACCACCCTCATCCGGCCACCTCGGCTTCAGCCTGCAAAAATGCCGTGGCATTCAAGATTTCTCCCACATGCAAGATGCCACATTTTGGAACTCGGGCTGCTTTTGGAGTGCCAAATGTCTCCCACAATCTGACACCAGGAACATGGCCAGGTGAGTTTAGTTTCCCATGGAAAAGGGCCACCGTTCGTGTCCACCACCCTCATCCGGCCACCTCGGCTTCAGCCTGCAAAAATGCCGTGATATTCAAGATTTCTCCCAGATGCAAGATGCCACATTTTGGAACTCGGGCTGCTTTTCGAGTGCCAAATGTCTCCCACAATCTGACACCAGGAACATGGCCAGGTGAGTTTAGTTTCCCATGGAAAAGCACCACCGTTCGTGTCCACCACCCTCATCCGGCCACCTCGGCTTCAGCCTGCAAAAATGCCGTGGCATTCAAGATTTCTCCCAGATGCAAGATGCCACATTTTGGAACTCGGGCTGCTTTTGGAGTGCCAAATGTCTCCCACAATCTGACACCAGGAACATGGCCAGGTGCGTTTAGTTTCCCATGGAAAAGGGCCAACGTTCGTGTCCACCACGGTCATCAGGCCACCTCGGTTTCAGCCTGCAAAAATGCCGTGATATTCAAGATTTCTCCCAGATGCAAGATGCCACATTTTGGAACTCGGGCTGCTTTTGGAGTGCCAAATGTCTCCCACAATCTGACACCAGGAACATGGCCAGGTGAGTTTAGTTTCCCATGGAAAAGCACCACCGTTCGTGTCCACCACCCTCATCCGGCCACCTCGGCTTCAGCCTGCAAAAATGCCGTGATATTCAAGATTTCTCCCAGATGCAAGATGCCACATTTTGGAACTCGGGCTGCTTTTGGAGTGCCAAATGTCTCCCACAATCTGACACCAGGAACATGGCCAGGTGAGTTTAGTTTCCCATGGAAAAGGGCCACCGTTCGTGTCCACCACTCTCATCCGGCCACCTCGGCTTCAGCCTGCAAAAATGCCGTGATATTCAAGATTTCTCCCACATGCAAGATGCCACATTTTGGAACTCGGGCTGTTTTCGAGTGCCAAATATCTCCCACAATCTGACACCAGGAACATGGCCAGGTGAGTTTAGTTTCCCATGGAAAAGGGCCACCGTTCGTGTCCACCACCCTCATCCGGCCACCTCGTCTTCGGCCTGCACAAATGCCGTGGCATTCAAGATTTCTCCCAGATGCAAGATGCCACATTTTGGAACTCAGGCTGCTTTTGGAGTGCCAAATGTCTCCCACAATCTGACATCAGGAACATGGCCAGGTGAGTTTAGTTTCCCATGGAAAAGGGCCACCGTTCGTGTCCACCACCCTCATCCGGCCACCTCGGCTTCTGCCTGTAAAAATGCTGTGTCATTCAAGATTTCTCCCAGATGCAAGATGCCACATTTTGGAACTCGGGCTGCTTTTGGAGTGCCAAATGTCTCCCACAATCTGACACCAGGAACATGGCCAGGTGAGTTTAGTTTCCCATGGAAAAGGGCCACCGTTCGTGTCCACCACCCTCATCCGGCCACCTCGGCTTCAGCCTGCAAAAATGCCGTGATATTCAAGATTTCTCCCAGATGCAAGATGCCACATTTTGGAACTCGGGCTGCTTTTGGAGTGCCAAATGTCTCCCACAATCTGACACCAGGAACATGGCCAGGTGAGTTTAGTTTCCCATGGAAAAGGGCCACCGTTCGTGTCCACCACGGTCATCAGGCCACCTCGGCTTCAGCCTGCAAAAATGCCGTGATATTCAAGATTTCTCCCAGATGCAAGATGCCACATTTTGGAACTCGGGCTGCTTTTCGAGTGCCAAATGTCTCCCACAATCTGACACCAGGAACATGGCCAGGTGAGTTTAGTTTCCCATGGAAAAGGGCCACCGTTCGTGTCCACCACCCTCATCCGGCCACCTCGGCTTCAGCCTGCAAAAATGCCGTGATATTCAAGATTTCTCCCAGATGCAAGATGCCACATTTTGGAACTCGGGCTGCTTTTGGAGTGCCAAATGTCTCCCACAATCTGACACCAGGAACATGGCCAGGTGAGTTTAGTTTCCCATGGAAAAGCACCACCGTTCGTGTCCACCACCCTCATCCGGCCACCTCGGCTTCAGCCTGCAAAAATGCCGTGATATTCAAGATTTCTCCCAGATGCAAGATGCCACATTTTGGAACTCAGGCTGCTTTTGGAGTGCCAAATGTCTCCCACAATCTGACACCAGGAACATGGCCAGGTGAGTTTAGTTTCCCATGGAAAAAGGCCACCGTTCGTGTTCACCACCCTCATCCGGACACCTCGGCTTCAGCCTGCAAAAATGCCGTGATATTCAAGATTTCTCCCAGATGCAAGATGCCACATTTTGGAACTCAGGCTGCTTTTGGAGTGCCAAATGTCTCCCACAATCTGACACCAGGAACATGGCCAGGTGAGTTTAGTTTCCCATGGAAAAGGGCCACCGTTCGTGTCCACCACCCTCATCCGGCCACCGCGGCTTCGGCCTGCAAAAATGCCGTGATATTCAAGATTTCTCCCAGATGCAAGATGCCACATTTTGGAACTCAGGCTGCTTTTGGAGTGCCAAATGTCTCCCACAATCTGACACCAGGAACATGGCCAGGTGAGTTTAGTTTCCAATGGGAAAAGGGCCACCGTTCGTGTCCACCACCCTCATCCGGCCACCTCGACTTCAGCCTGCAAAAGTGCTGTTATATTCAAGACTTCTCCCAGATGCAAGATGCCACATTTTGGAACTCGGGCTGCTTTTGGAGTGCCAAATGTCTCCCACAATCTGACACCAGGAACATGGCCAGGTGAGTTTAGTTTCCCATGGAAAAGGGCCACCGTTCGTGTCCACCACCCTCATCCGGCCACCGCGGCTTCAGCCTGCAAAAATGCCGTGATATTCAAGATTTCTCCCAGATGCAAGATGCCACATTTTGGAACTCGGGCTGCTTTTGGAGTGCCAAATGTCTCCCACAATCTGACACCAGGAACATGGCCAGGTGTATTTAGTTTCCCATGGAAAAGGGCCACCGTTCGTGTCCACCACCCTCATCCGGCCACCTCGGCTTCAGCCTGCAAAAATGCCGTGATATTCAAGATTTCTCCCAGATGCAAGATGCCACATTTTGGAACTCGGGCTGCTTTTGGAGTGCCAAATGTCTCCCACAATCTGACACCAGGAACATGGCCAGGTGAGTTTAGTTTCCATGGAAAAGGGCCACCGTTCGTGTCCACCACCCTCATCTGGCCACCTCGGCTTCAGCCTGCAAAAATGCCGTGATATTCAAGATTTCTCCCAGATGCAAGATGCCACATTTTGGAACTCGGGCTGCTTTTCGAGTGCCAAATGTCTCCCACAATCTGACACCAGGAACATGGCCAGGTGAGTTTAGTTTCCCATGGAAAAGGGCCACCGTTCGTGTCCACCACCCTCATCCGGCCACCTCGGCTTCAGCCTGCAAAAATGCCGTGATATTCAAGATTTCTCCCAGATGCAAGATGCCACATTTTGGAACTCGGGCTGCTTTTCGAGTGCCAAATGTCTCCCACAATCTGACACCAGGAACATGGCCAGGTGAGTTTAGTTTCCCATGGAAAAGGGCCACCGTTCGTGTCCACCACCCTCATCCGGCCACCTCGGCTTCAGCCTGCAAAAATGCCGTGATATTCAAGATTTCTCCCAGATGCAAGATGCCACATTTTGGAACTCGGGCTGCTTTTGGAGTGCCAAATGTCTCCCACAATCTGACACCAGGAACATGGCCAGGTGAGTTTAGTTTCCCATGGAAAAGGGCCACCGTTCGTGTCCACCACTCTCATCCGGCCACCTCGGCTTCAGCCTGCAAAAATGCCGTGATATTCAAGATTTCTCCCAGATGCAAGATGCCACATTTTGGAACTCGGGCTGCTTTTCGAGTGCCAAATGTCTCCCACAATCTGACACCAGGAACATGGCCAGGTGAGTTTAGTTTCCCATGGAAAAGGGCCACCGTTCGTGTCCACCACCCTCATCCGGCCACCTCGGCTTCAGCCTGCAAAAATGCCGTGGCATTCAAGATTTCTCCCACATGCAAGATGCCACATTTTGGAACTCGGGCTGCTTTTGGAGTGCCAAATGTCTCCCACAATCTGACACCAGGAACATGGCCAGGTGAGTTTAGTTTCCCATGGAAAAGGGCCACCGTTCGTGTCCACCACCCTCATCCGGCCACCTCGGCTTCAGCCTGCAAAAATGCCGTGATATTCAAGATTTCTCCCAGATGCAAGATGCCACATTTTGGAACTCGGGCTGCTTTTCGAGTGCCAAATGTCTCCCACAATCTGACACCAGGAACATGGCCAGGTGAGTTTAGTTTCCCATGGAAAAGCACCACCGTTCGTGTCCACCACCCTCATCCGGCCACCTCGGCTTCAGCCTGCAAAAATCCCGTGATATTCAAGATTTCTCCCAGATGCAAGATGCCACATTTTGGAACTCGGGCTGCTTTTGGAGTGCCAAATGTCTCCCACAATCTGACACCAGGAACATGGCCAGGTGCGTTTAGTTTCCCATGGAAAAGGGCCAACGTTCGTGTCCACCACGGTCATCAGGCCACCTCGGCTTCAGCCTGCAAAAATGCCGTGATATTCAAGATTTCTCCCAGATGCAAGATGCCACATTTTGGAACTCGGGCTGCTTTTGGAGTGCCAAATGTCTCCCACAATCTGACACCAGGAACATGGCCAGGTGAGTTTAGTTTCCCATGGAAAAGCACCACCGTTCGTGTCCACCACCCTCATCCGGCCACCTCGGCTTCAGCCTGCAAAAATGCCGTGATATTCAAGATTTCTCCCAGATGCAAGATGCCACATTTTGGAACTCGGGCTGCTTTTGGAGTGCCAAATGTCTCCCACAATCTGACACCAGGAACATGGCCAGGTGAGTTTAGTTTCCCATGGAAAAGGGCCACCGTTCGTGTCCACCACTCTCATCCGGCCACCTCGGCTTCAGCCTGCAAAAATGCCGTGATATTCAAGATTTCTCCCAGATGCAAGATGCCACATTTTGGAACTCGGGCTGTTTTCGAGTGCCAAATATCTCCCACAATCTGACACCAGGAACATGGCCAGGTGAGTTTAGTTTCCCATGGAAAAGGGCCACCGTTCGTGTCCACCACCCTCATCCGGCCACCTCGGCTTCGGCCTGCAAAAATTCAGTGGCATTCAAGATTTCTCCCACATGCAAGATGCCACATTTTGGAACTCGGGCTGCTTTTGGAGTTCCAATGTCTCCCACAATCTGACATCAGGAACATGGCCAGGTGAGTTTAGTTTCCCATGGAAAAGGGCCACCGTTCGTGTCCACCACCCTCATCCGGCCACCTCGTCTTCGGCCTGCACAAATGCCGTGGCATTCAAGATTTCTCCCAGATGCAAGATGCCACATTTTGGAACTCAGGCTGCTTTTGGAGTGCCAAATGTCTCCCACAATCTGACATCAGGAACATGGCCAGGTGAGTTTAGTTTCCCATGGAAAAGGGCCACCGTTCGTGTCCACCACCCTCATCCGGCCACCTCGGCTTCTGCCTGTAAAAATGCTGTGTCATTCAAGATTTCTCCCAGATGCAAGATGCCACATTTTGGAACTCGGGCTGCTTTTGGAGTGCCAAATGTCTCCCACAATCTGACACCAGGAACATGGCCAGGTGAGTTTAGTTTCCCATGGAAAAGGGCCACCGTTCGTGTCCACCACCCTCATCCGGCCACCTCGGCTTCAGCCTGCAAAAATGCCGTGATATTCAAGATTTCTCCCAGATGCAAGATGCCACATTTTGGAACTCGGGCTGCTTTTGGAGTGCCAAATGTCTCCCACAATCTGACACCAGGAACATGGCCAGGTGAGTTTAGTTTCCCATGGAAAAGGGCCACCGTTCGTGTCCACCACCCTCATCCGGCCACCTCGGCTTCAGCCTGCAAAAATGCCGTGATATTCAAGATTTCTCCCAGATGCAAGATGCCACATTTTGGAACTCGGGCTGCTTTTGGAGTGCCAAATGTCTCCCACAATCTGACACCAGGAACATGGCCAGGTGAGTTTAGTTTCCCATGGAAAAGGGCCACCGTTCGTGTCCACCACCCTCATCCGGCCACCTTGGCTTCAGCCTGCAAAAATGCCGTGGCATTCAAGATTTCTCCCACATGCAAGATGCCACATTTTGGAACTCGGGCTGCTTTTCGAGTGCCAAATGTCTCCCACAATCTGACACCAGGAACATGGCCAGGTGAGTTTAGTTTCCCATGGAAAAGCACCACCGTTCGTGTCCACCACCCTCATCCGGCCACCTCGGCTTCAGCCTGCAAAAATGCCGTGATATTCAAGATTTCTCCCAGATGCAAGATGCCACATTTTGGAACTCGGGCTGCTTTTCGAGTGCCAAATGTCTCCCACAATCTGACACCAGGAACATGGCCAGGTGAGTTTAGTTTCCCATGGAAAAGGGCCACCGTTCGTGTCCACCACGGTCATCAGGCCACCTCGGCTTCAGCCTGCAAAAATGCCGTGATATTCAAGATTTCTCCCAGATCCTAGATGCCACATTTTGGAACTCGGGCTGCTTTTGGAGTGCCAAGTGTCTCCCACAATCTGACACCAGGAACATGGCCAGGTGAGTTTAGTTTCCCATGGAAAAGCACCACCGTTCGTGTCCACCACCCTCATCCGGCCACCTCGGCTTCAGCCTGCAAAAATGCCGTGATATTCAAGATTTCTCCCAGATGCAAGATGCCACATTTTGGAACTCGGGCTGCTTTTGGAGTGCCAAATGTCTCCCACAATCTGACACCAGGAACATGGCCAGGTGAGTTTAGTTTCCCATGGAAAAGGGCCACCGTTCGTGTCCACCACTCTCATCCGGCCACCTCGGCTTCAGCCTGCAAAAATGCCGTGATATTCAAGATTTCTCCCAGATGCAAGATGCCACATTTTGGAACTCGGGCTGCTTTTCGAGTGCCAAATGTCTCCCACAATCTGACACCAGGAACATGGCCAGGTGAGTTTAGTTTCCCATGGAAAAGGGCCACCGTTCGTGTCCACCACCCTCATCCGGCAACCTCGGCTTCAGCCTGCAAAAATGCCGTGGCATTCAAGATTTCTCCCAGATGCAAGATGCCACATTTTGGAACTCAGGCTGCTTTTGGAGTGCCAAATGTCTCCCACAATCTGACACCAGGAACATGGCCAGGTGAGTTTAGTTTCCCATGGAAAAGGGCCACCGTTCGTGTCTACCACCCTCATCTGGCCACCTCGGCTTCAGCCTGCAAAAATGCCGTGATATTCAAGATTTCTCCCACATGCAAGATGCCACATTTTGGAACTCAGGCTGCTTTTGGAGTGCCAAATGTCTCCCACAATCTGACACCAGGAACATGGCCAGGTGAGTTTAGTTTCCCATGGAAAAGGGCCACCGTTCGTGTCCACCACCCTCATCCGGCCACCTCGGCTTCGGCCTGCACAAATGCCGTGATATTCAAGATTTCTCCCACATGCAAGATGCCACATTTTGGAACTCGGGCTGCTTTTGGAGTGCCAAATGTCTCCCACAATCTGACACCAGGAACATGGCCAGGTGAGTTTAGTTTCCCATGGAAAAGGGCCACCGTTCGTGTCCACCACCCTCATCCGGCCACCTCGGCTTCAGCCTGCAAAAATGGCGTGATATTCAAGATTTTTCCCAGATGCAAGATGCCACATTTTGGAACTCGGGCTGCTTTTGGAGTGCCAAATGTCTCCCACAATCTGACACCAGGAACATGGCCAGGTGAGTTTAGTTTCCCATGGAAAAGCACCACCGTTCGTGTCCACCACCCTCATCCGGCCACCTCGGCTTCAGCCTGCAAAAATGCCGTGATATTCAAGATTTCTCCCAGATGCAAGATGCCACATTTTGGAACTCGGGCTGCTTTTGGAGTGCCAAATGTCTCCCACAATCTGACACCAGGAACATGGCCAGGTGCGTTTAGTTTCCCATGGAAAAGGGCCACCGTTCGTGTCCACCACCCTCATCCGGCCACCTCGGCTTCAGCCTGCAAAAATGCCGTGATATTCAAGATTTCTCCCAGATGCAAGATGCCACATTTTGGAACTCGGGCTGCTTTTGGAGTGCCAAATGTCTCCCACAATCTGACACCAGGAACATGGCCAGGTGAGTTTAGTTTCCCATGGAAAAGGGCCACCGTTCGTGTCCACCACCCTCATCCGGCCACCTTGGCTTCAGCCTGCAAAAATGCCGTGGCATTCAAGATTTCTCCCACATGCAAGATGCCACATTTTGGAACTCGGGCTGCTTTTGGAGTGCCAAATGTCTCCCACAATCTGACACCAGGAACATGGCCAGGTGAGTTTAGTTTCCCATGGAAAAGGGCCACCGTTCGTGTCCACCACCCTCATCCGGCCACCTCGGCTTCAGCCTGCAAAAATGCCGTGATATTCAAGATTTCTCCCAGATGCAAGATGCCACATTTTGGAACTCGGGCTGCTTTTCGAGTGCCAAATGTCTCCCACAATCTGACACCAGGAACATGGCCAGGTGAGTTTAGTTTCCCATGGAAAAGGGCCACCGTTCGTGTCCACCACGGTCATCAGGCCACCTCGGCTTCAGCCTGCAAAAATGCCGTGATATTCAAGATTTCTCCCACATGCAAGATGCCACATTTTGGAACTCGGGCTGCTTTTGGAGTGCCAAATGTCTCCCACAATCTGACACCAGGAACATGGCCAGGTGAGTTTAGTTTCCCATGGAAAAGGGCCACCGTTCGTGTCCACCACCCTCATCCGGCCACCTCGGCTTCAGCCTGCAAAAATGCCGTGATATTCAAGATTTCTCCCAGATGCAAGATGCCACATTTTGGAACTCGGGCTGCTTTTGGAGTGCCAAATGTCTCCCACAATCTGACACCAGGAACATGGCCAGGTGAGTTTAGTTTCCATGGAAAAGGGCCACCGTTCGTGTCCACCACCCTCATCTGGCCACCTCGGCTTCAGACTGCAAAAATTCCGTGATATTCAAGATTTCTCCCAGATGCAAGATGCCACATTTTGGAACTCGGGCTGCTTTTGGAGTGCCAAATGTCTCCCACAATCTGACACCAGGAACATGGCCAGGTGAGTTTAGTTTCCCATGGAAAAGGGCCACCGTTCGTGTCCACCACCCTCATCCGGCCACCTCGGCTTCAGCCTGCAAAAATGCCGTGATATTCAAGATTTCTCCCAGATGCAAGATGCCACATTTTGGAACTCGGGCTGCTTTTCGAGTGCCAAATGTCTCCCACAATCTGACACCAGGAACATGGCCAGGTGAGTTTAGTTTCCCATGGAAAAGGGCCACCGTTCGTGTCCACCACCCTCATCCGGCCACCTCGGCTTCAGCCTGCAAAAATGCCGTGATATTCAAGATTTCTCCCAGATGCAAGATGCCACATTTTGGAACTCGGGCTGCTTTTGGAGTGCCAAATGTCTCCCACAATCTGACACCAGGAACATGGCCAGGTGAGTTTAGTTTCCCATGGAAAAGGGCCACCGTTCGTGTCCACCACTCTCATCCGGCCACCTCGGCTTCAGCCTGCAAAAATGCCGTGATATTCAAGATTTCTCCCAGATGCAAGATGCCACATTTTGGAACTCGGGCTGCTTTTCGAGTGCCAAATGTCTCCCACAATCTGACACCAGGAACATGGCCAGGTGAGTTTAGTTTCCCATGGAAAAGGGCCACCGTTCGTGTCCACCACCCTCATCCGGCCACCTCGGCTTCAGCCTGCAAAAATTCCGTGGCATTCAAGATTTCTCCCACATGCAAGATGCCACATTTTGGAACTCGGGCTGCTTTTGGAGTGCCAAATG
This sequence comes from Prinia subflava, assembly GCF_021018805.1. Taxonomy (NCBI): domain Eukaryota; kingdom Metazoa; phylum Chordata; class Aves; order Passeriformes; family Cisticolidae; genus Prinia; species Prinia subflava. Next base: position 22,178,641 of record NC_086254.1, read on the forward strand.
TCTCCCACAATCTGACACCAGGAACATGGCCAGGTGAGTTTAGTTTCCCATGGAAAAGGGCCACCGTTCGTGTCCACCACCCTCATCCGGCCACCTCGGCTTCAGCCTGCAAAAATGGCGTGATATTCAAGATTTCTCCCAGATGCAAGATGCCACATTTTGGAACTCGGGCTGCTTTTCGAGTGCCAAATGTCTCCCACAATCTGACACCAGGAACATGGCCAGGTGAGTTTAGTTTCCCATGGAAAAGCACCACCGTTCGTGTCCACCACCCTCATCCGGCCACCTCGGCTTCAGCCTGCAAAAATGCCGTGATATTCAAGATTTCTCCCAGATGCAAGATGCCACATTTTGGAACTCGGGCTGCTTTTCGAGTGCCAAATGTCTCCCACAATCTGACACCAGGAACATGGCCAGGTGAGTTTAGTTTCCCATGGAAAAGGGCCACCGTTCGTGTCCACCACCCTCATCCGGCCACCTCGGCTTCAGCCTGCAAAAATGCCGTGATATTCAAGATTTCTCCCAGATGCAAGATGCCACATTTTGGAACTCGGGCTGCTTTTGGAGTGCCAAATGTCTCCCACAATCTGACACCAGGAACATGGCCAGGTGAGTTTAGTTTCCCATGGAAAAGGGCCACCGTTCGTGTCCACCACTCTCATCCGGCCACCTCGGCTTCAGCCTGCAAAAATGCCGTGATATTCAAGATTTCTCCCAGATGCAAGATGCCACATTTTGGAACTCGGGCTGCTTTTCGAGTGCCAAATGTCTCCCACAATCTGACACCAGGAACATGGCCAGGTGAGTTTAGTTTCCCATGGAAAAGGGCCACCGTTCGTGTCCACCACCCTCATCCGGCCACCTCGGCTTCAGCCTGCAAAAATTCCGTGGCATTCAAGATTTCTCCCACATGCAAGATGCCACATTTTGGAACTCGGGCTGCTTTTGGAGTGCCAAATGTCTCCCACAATCTGACACCAGGAACATGGCCAGGTGAGGTTAGTTTCCCATGGAAAAGGGCCACCGTTCGTGTCCACCACCCTCATCCGGCCACCTCGGCTTCAGCCTGCAAAAATGGCGTGATATTCAAGATTTCTCCCAGATGCAAGATGCCACATTTTGGAACTCGGGCTGCTTTTCGAGTGCCAAATGTCTCCCACAATCTGACACCAGGAACATGGCCAGGTGAGTTTAGTTTCCCATGGAAAAGCACCACCGTTCGTGTCCACCACCCTCATCCGGCCACCTCGGCTTCAGCCTGCAAAAATGCCGTGATATTCAAGATTTCTCCCAGATGCAAGATGCCACATTTTGGAACTCGGGCTGCTTTTGGAGTGCCAAATGTCTCCCACAATCTGACACCAGGAACATGGCCAGGTGCGTTTAGTTTCCCATGGAAAAGGGCCACCGTTCGTGTCCACCACCCTCATCCGGCCACCTCGGCTTCAGCCTGCAAAAATTCCGTGGCATTCAAGATTTCTCCCGTGATATTCAAGATTTCTCCCAGATGCAAGATGCCACATTTTGGAACTCGGGCTGCTTTTGGAGTGCCAAATGTCTCCCACAATCTGACACCAGGAACATAGCCAGGTGAGTTTAGTTTCCCATGGAAAAGGGCCACAGTTCGTGTCCACCACCCTCATCCGGCCACCTCGGCTT